>NW_027109445.1:1198860-1215103 GCF_000696795.3 Halyomorpha halys
AACAACACTAGGAAATCTAAGAGAACATTATTTAAACAAGAGTAAATTTTCTGAAATATTAGCCCTAAAAGAGCTATTTACGTTCAATAGTTCTCGAGATATAGTCCTATAAAAAGCAAAATTTCTTATAAATCTACTGAAAGATTAGTAGTTAGTTAATTTATTTTGAGAAATCTATATCTCAGGAACTATGTGACGTAGAGATGTCTATTAGCACTCAAATTAAAGCTAGTTTAATGGACTATAAATTAGTTTATGACCTTTACCTTCGTAGGAATAGTAGTTTTCATGATATTTGCTAAAATAAATTGATTTATAGTTCGGACAATAAATTTGATTTATGAAAAATTTTATTTCAGAAACAATTGGCCGTACTGATGTATGCCAGCGCTGAAATTAAAGCTAGTTAAATTTACTACAAAATAGTTATTTATGTTTATTTTTGTTGATTAAATTTTAAAAAATTAAATTTTTTTCCGGAGTTACATATCTTTAAAATTATCAACAACACTAAAAAAGAGTATATTAGAGTATATTTGCTAAAATATGAGCCCTAATATAGTTATTTACGTTCAATAGTTCTCAAGACAGCTTTTTAGAAAGCAATGTTTTTCCTGTGCAAAATTCATGTTCATATTCGAATAACATAAAAACTACTACTCCTATGAAGATAAATGTTATAAACTACATTATAGTAGATTTGACAAGCTTTAATTTGAGTGTTGGTAGACATCGGTACGTCTTATGGTTCCTAAGATATATTTTTTCATAATTCAAAATTTTTGTCCGAACAACTAGAAATCAACATTTTGTGAATTCGTTTTAGCAAATATCATGAAAACTACTACTCCTTCAAAGCTAAACCTCATAAACTACTTTATAGCCCATTAAATTAGTTTTAATTTGAGTGCTAATAGACATTTGTACGTCGAATGGTTTTTGAAGTATAGATTTCTCAAAATAAATTCCGTTACTACTGATTTTTCAGTGCATTTATTATGAAATGTTACTTTTTAAAAAGCTATATCTTGAGAACTATTAAACGTAAATTGCTATATTAGGGTTCATGTTTTAGCAAATTCATTCTTCTTTGAATGATGTTCTATTAGGTTTTTTAGTCTTGATAATTTTAAAGATATGGAGCTTCGAAAGAAAAATTAAATTTTTTTAACGTTTTGCAACAGCCACCATTTTGTATTCGCCCAACCTATACTTGGCAGACACGTCAATTTTGACTTGTAATTATACAGTTTTCATTAAAGTAATAAAAAATTGGGGTGAAATAATTGCCTTTTTTTCCACTTGGGCTCTTAGATTATACAGGACAAATGACATGAGCGTTGCACTGGCCAAACAGAAGAATTAGTTAAGGCAAAGCACATGCATCCATCTCATTAAAATTGTCATTTGAATTTAACTTTTTCAGAATAAATTATTGTTTGTATAAAAAAATATTCTATTCACTATCCTTTTCTTTTTTCATTGAAGGAGTTCGCGAGCCCTCCAACAATTTTTAAAGGGATTCTCCACACAGGAAATTTTAAAAAGTTAAATTTATTAATTTGAAAAAAAATAACTTTTCTCATTATTACCAATAATAAACAATGGGTAAATACAAAAACAAATTGAAACATCCGATTCGAATGGGAAAACCCGACTTAAATTCTTGGCAGGAACAAAATTTTTATTTATCATTCTCGAAAAATCTTAAAATACTATCAAAGAAATGTTTTTGCTTATAAATTTTGCCATCACTGATCTAAGATTTTTTTTTGTCGAAAATCACAAAAATAGTGATAACTTCAACATGAGCCCATAACAAAAAACATGGAGACGTAAGAAGGGCGGTAAATGAAAGTTTTATGATCCCTACCAAAATATTTTTTATTATATTTTTAAAATTTTATTATCGAAAACCTATATTTAAAAAAAAAATTAATAAATAATGTTCAGAAGGACGGCGGGTCCAACAATCAAATATTATCTTGTCTAATTATAGTCTCGATTTCAATGATTATTTTTTTTTATTTATTTATTTTTTTGTTGGAAATTGGACTACTTATTAAAAAACTGAGATGAGGTTTTAGAAGAAAAACAAGTACAAAAGTGCCCTCTCGTTTGAAATCATTAAATTTTTTTTGTTAGATTTTGAGAAAGTTACTTCTTAACAACGAAGAGTTCTTCTCTAACTTTCACAAATGTTATTTTTTTGTTTTTTGTGTGATTACACAACAAACAAAAGTTTCTTTCTTAACTAAATTGGCAGTGAAGCAATCTCCATCTTGAACTAATCTGAGATAGAAAATGCCATAATAATAAAATTGTTTATAATGAAATCGCAAAGAAGACGAAATTATAAACCATTTTACTGCTAATAGCTTCTTTCATAAGTATTCCTTTATAGAAAGCTTCAAGGGCATACTCAGGATCAAAACTCAAAACATTTCAGCACCGAAAAGACTAATGAAACCAAAACTTTAATAAAATGATATATAATTGTCATAGTGCTTTATTAATTATTAAATTAATATTTTTCTCACTTCTGGAAACCGTCTTTGTACTAACTTAATATTAGCCCAGTCAACCTCAAATTTCACTCTAGAAGACCTGATTTTATGGATCCAAAAAATTAAATTTTTGTATAATTTGTTTACTCTTCTTTAGAAATTTAGTAGAAAATCAGAGTTTTTAATTTTTGCTCATCAAATTAATTATTTATTTACATTACTTTCACAAATTCATATTATATCAGGAAGTATCATGAATTCAGTGACCTCTCCACAAATAGCTATAGGCATTGCCTATTCATAATTACATTAATACAAATGGATTATAAAACATCTATATTAATGTATACATAGAATATAAAGATATAATTAATATTACTGATGAAGATAAACGGATATAAACACTGTTTCTTGGTTATGATAAAAAATAACACTAATTTTCAAATTCCCAAAATTGAGTAACTTTCAACTATTAGAAATAAACTGCACATACTCCAATTGTTATTTGATTTTACCATACAGAGTGTTCTGTACGTCTCTAGCAATATTTAAGGAGTTTAAAGTAGACCTACCACTTACCATAACTTAATATTAACATTATTCTCTTAAGAAAATGAATTTCATAAATATTCTTTCAACAATTTATAAAATCAGCATTAAAAAAGCCAGTGATACCGAAAACTGCTATTAATGAAAAATTTCAGTTATCATGTTTTACGACTCAATCCCTAAATTATTATGGCTGAAAACAGTGATGGTTGAGGAAACAGAATTTCATATAATATATTTTTTTAACAAAACTAGAAGCAAATCTCAATATATGTCATAATATACCTCAAATAATTAATACAAACTTAAAGCTTATTAAACAAGGAAATTTTTCTAAGAGAGGAAAATCTGTGGATCAGTAGCAGGAGGATAAAAAAATTGCAAATAACACAAAATTTTACAAAAACAAAACTTTGCATTACTTAGTCGTCTGAAAGCCCCCATTCAAATTGTTTCAACACAATCAGAGATTATTGTTTTTAAAGAAATTTTTTTCTAGTTTATTATGATACAATTTTGAAATATCTAAATTAAATAGTTTTTTATTTTAGTTATTGGTTTCTATTCAACAAATAACATCATCCATATAAAAAAATTCAGATTAAAAAAATGTTTTCAATCATTATCAATAAAAATCATTTCTGCTTCATAAGGACTTTCATGATATTAACAAGGAAAATATAAACTGAAGTTGGAAAACTACTGGTATTTTTTGACGTTGAATGGAATAAAAAAAAAAAATCAAACCAGATTCGGTAAGCTTAAATCTTAATAATGTCTATAATAGTATCTATAAATATGTCAATTCTAAAAAGTAATCATGATATTCAAATGAAAACACTATAATAAATAAAACATCACTTACCGATTATTAATTTTCTCTTTCTAAATTTGAAATCTGAGCCTGTGATCAGAACCAGATATGGATTATATGTCATCTCAGCTGAAACCATAAATAAGATGTGAAAGTGACTAATTATTAATATTTTTATTAGATGTAGATAAAATTTTTAAATTTGATAGGAAAAACAAAGAAAAATGGGATAACATATACACATATACAGTATAAGTGTTTACACATATTTACACACACCTTTAATTAAGGTCTGATGAGGGAATAAAATAAAACAAGAGAGTACTTGATATAGAGATTGGGAAAACCCTTTGTGAATTTACAGGAAAAACCAAAAAAAAAATTGTTTTGTCTCATTTATTTAATGAACTATTTGTATATATTGCAATATATTCAATATCATGCTATCAAAAACTTGTAAAGGGATAAGGTAAAATAAAAATAGATATCTTTCTTGATTGTAATTTAATTTACAAATAGATCCTACAGATAGACAGTAGCAGGGATGCCGACAGCTGACCCAAGACTCGGGGCAAATTAATACAGCAGGATACTCCCCACTCAATGTTTTATTTTTTCAATAATATTAAAATGTTGATTAGAGTACAATGGAAATTAAAGTTGCAACTAAATTATAATAACAAGAGTTAATTGTTTTACATGAAATATAATAATTTATTTACAAAATTACTTAATGGTGATAGTATAACTCAATACTAATAACTTAAGCAAAGTTTTGATAGCAATAGAAGAGGTTTAACTGTTTTTATTATTTATAACATATCTTCTGCAAAATTTTAAAAATTGGGTCAAAATAACAATAGACAAAACTTTCTTTTCTCTTTAATCAATTAATAATATACATATTTATAAATTAGGCTAATAGTATGTCAGGGTATAATCAAAATACATGATATTATTTGTTATAGATTAAAATGAGTTTTATTAGTATATATTTGTTCAACACACTTTTGGACTGAATAAATATTTTGGTCAACTCTTATAGGGCTCCCCAGAAGCCTTGGGATCTGAGATTTTGCTTCCTCCACTGCCAGGAGTATAATAAAATAAATATCATAATAACATGTAAGAATTCTGATAAGCTTTTTAAACTGTTTTCTGATTTTAATTACTTCTTGTTTTAATATAATTCGTTACTTCACTATAAATCTCTATTTGTATAATTTACTGCTCGAGCGTACTACAAAACACATAAACAATCTAAACCATTTAGAGAAAGCAAGATAAAGGCTGTCATTGAAGGTCTAAATCTCATGGACGTTCTAAAAAGGTTTATTCTTTTTTTTTCTCAACTGTATGTTCAGAGATAAAATACACAAATGTGAATGACATCTTTCGTCTTAAAATCATTCCACTAAATTTAACAAGAAACTTGTTTTTGTTAAATTATATCTGATTATTATAAGATATATTAGAAGGTTAAATTTTATGAATATAAATTTTATATATTTTTTTCTAGATTGTATAAATTCGTAACTTTTTCACTTTCTCACGGGCTCATAAAAACTTGGTTATCTAACAAACAGAATGGATTAATACCTTAATTCCAAATATAATGTACAAAATTATATTATTTTTATTTTTGTAAGATGATCTTATCCTATTTTCCAATGTTAATTGTGTCACAAATGGTTTCTTTTGTAACAATTTTTTTTTTAATATTTATTAATTACTATTTACAACTGTACATTATAATACATTTAGTAAATCTAATATAAGTTAAATTGGAGTGTTACAGGCGTGTAGAGAAACTACCCATTGGTAGCACTCTAATGACATTTTACATTAGCTGGTCTTGTGGCCATCTTCTTTTCAGGCGCCTCGGAGGATTGTTAGGAATGGAAGAGAATGCAAGATTAGAAACTAGGGGGTTTGAGTGGTTGGAGAGTTTATAATTGAAGGAGTCATATCTGGTTCGGGCTAGATCGGTTACATAGGGAACATTAAGGTCGTTATGTGTAACAACAATTTAAAATTCACTTTTAAAGTGATTAAAAAATAAAAGGATATTCACTAGTACTTGTTTAAAATTAATTCTGTTAGAATCAAGTTTTACAAAATTCTAGTATATTTTATGTTTAAGGAAGGATGTCATATAATACTTATACATGTCATATAATGATTATGAACCAAAAGGTTCAACCTATCATCCTGAACAGCCCTGATGGATTCCTACAAAGTGGGGCAAAACGTCGGACAATAAATAGTTGAAAACTATTTTGTTCTTTTTTGACCACGAGACCCTGACCATCTTCATCATATTTTATATTATACGGTCATATCATATATATATATATATTTAAACATACAAACTTTTTGAATTACTATTTCAAAATATAAAAAAAAAAGTCTTATGTATATTTCTTTTCTAAATTCAATATTTTTAGTAACTCAATTCTGTTTTTAACAGTTATTTTTAAATTAAGATATAAATTTTTATCATCCGAGCCTTAGAATTTTTACAGCTCCTTACAAATTTAATTGTTTTTTGATAATTATTTTTCTTAGAAAAGATACTATAAATTCCTTCAATATTGAGCAAACTGCCATAAAATTAATTCATCTCCCGTGCATTCTGTTTTTAACAGTTATTTTTAAATTAAGATATAAATTTTTATCATCCGAGCCTTAGAATTTTTACAGCTCCTTACAAATTTAATTGTTTTTTGATAATTATTTTTCTTAGAAAAGATACTATAAATTCCTTCAATATTGAGCAAACTGCCATAAAATTAATTCATCTCCCGTGCATTCATGATATATAAGGAGCCGTTCCCATACCCACAGTTTTTTGTTAAGAGCGTTCTAGATTTAGAGAATCAAAATTAATGTAAATAAAAATGAATTTCACTTTTTATTTCATATATTTTTCTTTTATTTTAAGTTTTACAAATACTTGATTTTACCCAAATGATACACCTGTTTAAAATTTGTTATGGAACTAATATCATAAAATGTACTAAGAATGACAATGGCATATTATTGTAATTCTTGAATAATAATAATTATTTTTTTTAATAAAATAACTTTTTGCTATAAAAAGCAAGGAGCATTTTTGTTATAAAAGATAATTATTTTAAAAATAACTATGATATTGAAAATATCAGTTTTAATACAGCCCTGACCTTGATTGGTTGCATAACCTTAATGACAGATTGATGAATTTAAGATTGCATATCATTTCCAAATCACACTTTTGACTGCAGTTGAAATATTTTAAGATATTAAATGCTATAATTCTGCTAATGAACTTAAGACATAGAACTAAAAATTTATTTCTTATCAGTAAGCTTTTTTGAAGTGTTATCAAACCGAAACAAATAACAATAGATAATTTTAATGCAATCTATCCATTTTATTGCTCGCATTCTAGAACTACTAGTCATTTTTTTGATTGATTTCTTTTTATGACAAATAATAAATGATCATTGCCTCATATTTTACTGTTTGATGATAAAATAATCCTTGAATGATTAAGCAAAGTAAACAAATTGTTTCTTATACAAATTATATTTAAGAAAATTATAATTCTTTACACATCTTTAAGAAATAATTTTCTTCACAAGAAGTTAATAGATAGTAAATATAAACTAGTATATTGATTTATTTTATTTATTAGGGAGAGAAAGTCCTCTGCTTAAAGCATTTGCTTTAGAATGCTAGTTGTTTTTTTAAGTTGGTGAAATTAGACACATCAGAAAGGTATATATTATAAGTCTTAAGACTGATTTGTACAGGATAAAGTTATTTCTAGATGGTAGTTTGTATTTGTTATTAACAGTTTTTTCTTCATTCTCTGGGCTTTTTCTAATTTTAAATTAACATGTTGCTTGAATAGAAGTTTAAAACCAAATGCTACTCCTAAGAATTTACGATTTTGCAAAAAGGATGGGAGCATCTTTTAAAATTATGTTGGGGAGAGTATAGGTCATCGTTTTGTGAAAATAATGGCCTCAGTTTTTAAGGTATTAAGATATTTTCTTGAATGCTCCTAGTAATCTATTAGGGATGGTGTCTATTTGATTAGAAGAATAGAATAACTATCATCAACAAAGAGTGGTGTATTAAAGCCCTTTTGGAATTTTCAGAGAGTCATTAAATCTAATAAAATTAGAAAATGTATGAGAATTTTAATTTCCAATGCTTTTTTTAAAAAAAGGCCATTTTGAAATCTTAATAGTTATAAAAAAATTTGTTCTTATTTGATATGTGATTTTATAATCTATATCATTGTATGATATTTATAAGTAACATGGTTCCTTAAACATAAGAAATATACAAGAATCTTGTAAAACATGATTCTAACAGAATCAAAACTTTAAAAAAAATACTAGTGAAAATCCTTTTATTTTTTAATCACTTCAGGTTCAACCTATCATCTTGAACAGCCCTGATTCCTACAAAGTGGGGTGAAACGTCGAACAATAAATAGTTGAAAACGATTTTGTTCTTTTTTGACCACGACCCTGACCATTTTCTTCATATTTTGTATGTTTAAGTATATTAAACATGCACCTTGACAGATAAACGAAAGTTCATTGCTGAAAATGTGTTCAGTAATTAAAAAAATAAATAAATAAAATATATACATATATAATGTATGTAAAAAAAAATTATAATAATAATTATTTAACTACTCTAAACAAGGAACATTTCTCTTGTAGATATATTTCATCATATATTCTTAAATTTATTTATTTAAAGTTTTTCTTGCTCTACTCCCAGAATAAAAGGCCTTCTCGCTTCTATTTTCCACCCATACACTTCCCTCAGCAATTTTTCTTCCTAAATTCTGTTCAACATTCAAACCAATTTAGAAAGTTTTTCTCAATCTCAGTCAAGGCTTATTTTTTTTTTAAAAAACTTCATTTTTAACTTGATTCATTTTGGATTTCACTGTTGGTCGCCACCATTCATTTAGCCAGAAGTTTCTTAGCAGGATTGCTCTTTTTGGTCCAAATTTCTGCTCCACCCTTCATTATACATGTTTTTGAATACATTCTTTCTAGTTTTATAAATGAAATTCCTTCTCCATAATACAGTACTAGATAAATAGATATTCTCGAGAGAAATTTTACTTTTTGGTTAAGTAAAAAATATTTCTTTCTATCTGATTGTTTGGACCATAATTCAGACAATAAAATGAGTAAGATGAAATTTACTTCGAACAATGTAACCTTCAATACTGTTATAGATTTTTCAATGCTTTTTGAGGGACCACAACACCTTCAGTCCGAATGACAGTCACCACTCAAAGTAGCCTGACAGGAATAACTTGAATCAGCCCGACTGACGCTTGCTTGTAAATGAAAAAATGAATTCAAACAAAATACAATTTAAAATTGAGAATGAGATAAGAAATTGTTTTCAAGAATGACGAAATACTCTCTAACAAAACAATTTCTAGTACATTAATAATTTTTAAAAGGCTATAAAAAATTTACAAGATCTTCAATACCTAGAAGAGCTTAAACATTCAAGCGGGGGGATTCATACGAGTTCAAGTTTGCATATTATGTTCTTTACATTTTTGGATCGACAAAGACGTTTGTACAAACTAAATAATCGATGAGAATTCGGATTGATGTTTGAATTAAAAAAAAAAAGTTACGCAACAATTATACAACTATCTAAGGAAATGCAATCAGTTTATTCTCATTAATTAAAATATTGATTGCTAGTGGAATTTGAATTGATTATAGATATATTACTTCCGTAAATATAGATTTAAAAATATAATTCAGAAATCGCTTTAATTTCATTAAAAGTTCATGGTAGTCATAGGTTTCCATGAAAAATTAGCGAACTCGATACTTGGAAATATTTAAACAATAGCTAGCTAAGTAGGAAATCAGTTATAAATAAAATATTACCTGGCCTGTTACAGACTGTTTTATAACGGGTTTTCTGCAAACTAAAGCACTAAACAACTTGTATCTACATATACCGAACCAATTATAAGTTCTTCATTTAATTATTTTGTAGCGGGAAAGACTAAAGAAGCCACTGCCACGGCATATATTTAAAAACTAATTTGATATCAAAAAGATAATATTTTTATGAATATCGTTAACAAAATTGCTACAAAAAAAAAAATGCATAATCGATGATATCGAATGCTTTATTAATATTATGTGATACAATAGAAATTCGTAAAGCTTAGTGTACCTTTAATACCTAAATCTGTATTTAAAGTATACAAGACAAATTCCAGTAGCGGGGTGTTCAAAATTTCTATTTATACTACTTTAATTGGATCACAATTGTCGATTAAAGCTCGATATTGTAGTTTAATATAATTTAAAAAAAATTTTTGTTTTGCTTTCTATTACCACTGATCGACATAAATTCAATTTTTCTTGAAACATTTTATCTAGTTTTATAAGTAAATGTACCATGACAGAGTATATTTTTGTTAAATACCTATCATCCTCTTTTATTTTTTTTTGTTTTTTTTGTTCTAACATTGAATAATATATTATTAATGAAATACTAATATCGTTTTGTAACCCAGTTTTGAAAAATCTGAAATATATTTTTCTAAGATTGAGGCTTTCAATGGTGAAATAATTTTTTTATTAACTGAAGTTGTGGCAGTTTGGCATCACCGGCTTTTTAAGTCTGATTTCATAAATTGTAGAAAGAATCTTAAAGAATTAACAAACATTTTAACTCAGTAAAAGTTTCCATTTCTTCAGTTAGCACGTCTTAAGATAAAATTCTACTCTTTACCAACTTCCGATAAACTAAGCTGCCTTCAGCAGTCTATACAAAATGTTTTAAAGCAGAGAGGGCAATAAAAGTTCTTGAGAAGGGTGCATTCCATACACCATCAACCTTGAGAGAGATGGGTGTTTCCCTGCCATAAAATAGTCTATAAAATTAATTTTAACCGATTTGTCCCATAACAAGCCTAAGGAAAATAGAGGAACAAGTTCTTAACTGTTCTTAGCCAAATTCGGTAGAAAACCAATAAGAGATGTAATATCTTCAATAAAAATTAAAAGTGAGATCACTTTGTTTGTGTCATTCAACTATAAAATAAACTAAAGTTTATTATTTTTAGGTGCTTCTAAGTACAAAATATTATCACATTCCCCAAAAAAAGGTTCAGATTTATTTTTAATTAACCACTTATATGTAACAATACATAGATCACGTACAAATCTATACAAAATGAATAGACCAATAACTGGCAGAGCGGATTGAAATAATGTAGAATTTGAAATTGAATAAAAATCTTTATCTTTATTGAAATTGTTATACTGTAATTCATGCTAAGAGCTACTGTGATTTGTATTTTATAGAGAAGGCATCCATTTTAGAGGGTGTAGGCAATGAATTCAGTTGTGTTTGTTTTCCTTCAGTCTGCTTTTTTCTAAAACACCGCTGTGTTATTGCAGATGACAATTTTGGTCACATTAGTGGTAATGTTAAATTTTCAGCCAAGAAATGGATCCTGGTTCATTAAGTGAGAACTGCTTTACTACCATCAGTATTATTGTAAAGGCATCTGATCAGGATCAGTGAATTGTCATTGTCATATTTCTTTTTCTAGGCCCAACATGCGTTAGGAAATTTTTATTTGTTGATCAGTACAATCCACAATATGAATTTTAATCTCATATCATTTCATTCTTATCTATATTTCAACACAAAATTATTTCAATAACAAGAATATATCGAAACTAGAGATGAAAATTTTTAAATTTCAAAAAACAATACTAGAATAAGTAAAACTTAATTCAGAAAAATAAGGTAGGAATGATTGCAACAAATTACAATAAAATTTTATTTATTTCAGTAAAAAAAAAAAAAAAAAGGAAGAAAGTAAAAACAAGGAAGAGATTGATAATTGACAGAGATAATTTGGAATGTAAGATTAATCTAATAATACAATTAATATGTAGTGCTGATTATAAATCACAAGAACTATATAACTCAAGTAAAAAAAATTTAAATTGATAAGTAGATATTATATTTACACACATAACATCTAAGCTGGGCAAACATTAGCTTAAGATTAAATTAAAGCTAAATTGTCATGGATGTTTAATAAATAATAAACAAACATTGTCCCCACAACACTTTAGTTATTGATTTAGTAACAGTTTTATCGATACCTAATTTTTGCCCAACTCTTTACCACAAACTGCCGGACATTGTCTAATTTTTATTAAAATCAACTATTACATTACCATTTAGTACAGTTTTGGAAATCATAGTATATATTCTTGAATTATATAAAATAATAATAACAATAAATGCATCATTTCATTAAAACAGCAATTTAATCAGGAAAATAGAATAGATAAACACGCTAATTACAATTATGGAGGTTGGTTCCAAAAGGTACATTCAAAAAAATCTTGGAAGTTGGTACCAAAAATGATGATTTCAAAATAATCTTAACAAATGATTGTTTATTATTTATGCAACTTTCATTGAACAGGCTTAGAAAAAAGGCTTTATCAACATGTTTCATATAAATGATACACATTTCAAAAGAATTATTGGCATATAAGAAATAAAGGCAGCTATGAATATGAATTTGCATGATCGTCACGACCATAGTAATCATGGAACCAACTCTACATCCTCGACAAAAAAAAAAACCATTAGAGCCATAGTTTATCTCAATTGACTCTTTGCAAACCGTCAGTAAAAAAAAGTGATTTTTTAAAAATCCCATTACATAATTAACTACTGATTTAGAGCCCAAAAATAAATTTAATAATAAATGGAATTTGGTCCAGGTGCGGTAAAAAAAACTCAAATAGTAAATGGGTATACTATTTTTATTGAGCCAACATTTCGCCCCACGTTGCAGGGCTTCGTCAGGGCTAAAAAAGATACAAACACTTGGCATAGTTTTTCCAAATTTAATAATAATATTTGGAGTTTAAAAACATTTTATTAACACCTTGACAGTGGTTGATGACACATTTTTGTCAAGCGTCAAGGGAGGTCACTTTTCTAGCTTGCGTTCAGAGTGGTAGTGTGAGCTACTATCTCTCCCTTTTACCTTGGATTGTCCCAAACAACGTTTAGTACTGTCCTAGCTTCCATTTGCTATGATCATTCTGAGTTTTACCAAATTAGAGGATTTTTACACTCCTTCAATTTTTTTATAATCAAATTTATTTACTTATGTATTCTTTTATTTTACACACTTCCAATAACATTTCTTACAAGTTCAAAAGTTTGTTTTGAATTATTTCTCATTGCCTAAATGTAGTTATACATAATAATTTCTATGAGTCCTTATTCAGTAATTCAGATAAAAAACTTTGTAATAAATTGACACCAAAAGAGCATCGAGAGACAAAAGTTTTGTTTTTAAAATAAATTAATGCTTATGTTTATCAATTTTCTCTTTTTGTCATCTGTGTTTGTTTTTTTTATTTTTTAATATAAGGTATAAAAACATTTATTCAAAAGCGATTGCTTCTTTTAACTAGTGATTTTTTTATTGATGAATATTAAATGAATTTAGACCAGTGAAGTCACACCAAACTAAAGAAGTTTACTAACTACTTAGATGACCCCATGTTTTTCTGTTGAATTTTTTTTTCATCTAATATTCAGGGAGTTTACATTATTGTAATTTATAAATATGATCTAGATTGACATTATAGGTTACAGATCACAACATGAATATACTTTTTAATTAATAATAATTACCATTTTGAGACAATTATTTCTAATTAACTCATTAAAAATGAAATTTGACTATCTTGAGTTTCCAAGAATCTCTGGAGCATCCTTGTCCCAGTATTTATCCCAAATATAGATGTTATGTTGTAATTCTTAAAATGAACAGTATATTTTTTCATTAAATTAGTCTGTTATTTTATGTATCTTATATAAAAATACAATAGAAACCTATACCTCAATTTTGAAAAAAAAAACAGCATTTAGTACAGTACCTTTTGGAAACAACACTCAGAATTAGTTTCTCATCAACTATATTTCATAATAATTATTGGTCAATATTAAAATAATTTGAAATATCTGCTAAAATTCAGCATTAATTCATTTTAGCTGGTGAAAATAAATTCCTGAAAATATTTCTATTTCAGCCGATTATATAACAAAGAAATACTGAGAAATGGGGTGGAGTGGATAAATAACTAAGTAATGAATAACAAACTGAACTGTTTTCATAAATTATGATCAGGTACATGATAATGGACTACAAAGCTATGGCACCACCTTATACAGAACATCACTGCTCGTTTCATGATGATGGAAATTCAGCTTTATAATGCTAATTCATGCGGCAGGTGTATTAAAGCCTTTTAAATAATTCCTCCTGACTCCGACAGCGGAATATTAGCAGAACTGTCTCATATGAACAAAGAGAATAAAACAACAAATTCTGGCCCCTTCCTCTATGGAGGGTACGACTGGTGAGGTTGGATACCTTCCCTCGAACTGCAAGGTCGCTGGGCGTGTTTATTTGCAAGCTGTTGCTTTAACATGTCTTGAACTTGTTCTAAACTTTTCTGAAAATAAAGAAAAAGGAAATGAAATTGATAGCATTAATTATTTTAGGTGGGGGTGTTAACATTTAAGTAACAAAGTTAGTGAAATTAAAACTAATTATCAACAGTAAAAATAAATGCTGCAAATTATTTTACTAATGGTTTATAACTTGGATTAACCCTTTTAATCAGTTAGTTAATCAAGGATGGTGGGCTAGTAGTTGTGGTTGGAAGTCATATGGCTAACTCTATGTGTGTGAGCTAATTTAGCGGCCGTTTGTAATCAATATTTTGTCCTTACTTATAAAATTGATTACTAATATACTATTACTAGATTACTAATATATATAGATATTGTATTATTATATAATATATATACTAACATATACTACTAGATTACTAATATATATAGTAATATACCTACATAAATAATTTTATTTTCATAAAAAATTTCAATAGATATGTTTTTGTGTGATAAATTTTAAAATAAACAGATCTATTCCTGTAACTCTGCCTGGAGAGATTTCAGTCATAAGAGGTCTTAGGAGGTTACAGAACTAGTTAAGAATTGGGACATTGAACACAAAATATTTTTTTAAAAATTAGTTTAATGTACAAATGTTAAAGTTAAACAATATTTTGATTATTATTTATAAAATCATATTTTCATTATTTAAAAACCATTATAAAAAATTACAAAAATAAGTATACTTTAAGGAAAATGATACAATATACTAGTAATATTTAAACTCTGTTAGACTATTCCAAAGAAGCTAAAACTTATCTGATATTAAAAACCACCTTATTTTAAATTTATATACCGAGTTTCATACAAATTTTTGAAGTGATTTTTAAGAAAATCGAAAAAATATGAAAAAGTGATTCTATAAAATGGCATTTTCGGCGAGTCGATTTTAACAAAAAAGTTACAGCCACATCCGTTGCATACATCTGTCCTACATATATAATTTCAGTTTTGTATTACTTCACGTTTTTGAGCTAGGCTTACCACATATGCAGACTATTTGGACTCAGGGGACCTCAAAACATGTATTTCCACCAAAAACTAAAATTCTAAATTCTTTACGATCACAATACTTTTCCTTACTATGTATTTCATATATGGGTTAATAAAAGTAAAAATTTAAGTATTAAAAATCAAACAAGGAAAAAATAAACTGACCTTTTCCATTTCAAGGTTTTGAATGTCATTTTGCTGAGATTCAGTAGTCGCTGACAACCGATCGCTTAGTTTTTCTATATTTCTCTTTATGTAAGCCATTTCAGTCTGTACTTTTAAATATTCCTTCGCCATCTATGAAAGTAATAAATGTATATAAGCAATTATAAAAAATAAGACAACAAAATAATAATTCTCTTAAACTTGTAAGTTAATTGACTATACTACAAATATAATAACGTTAAGAAAACTAGAGTAAAATCGACTAATTCTAATTTTCAGAAAAAAAATCAAAATAACTACAGTGGATCCTCTTATAATACGAGTCTAGCCCTTGTGTGAATCTCTAAATGCTCTTTAGCATGTTCTTGTTTTTAAATTTAAAAATCTTGTTTTTAAAAAACAACATTTTTTTTTCTTTTTAAAACAATTTTGATCTCTTTTCTCTCAACTTTATTCTCATGTAACATCCAACGTTTCGACCTCTCAGGTCATTCTCAAGGATTCCTACAAACAGCTCCCTTTAATTACTTTTATAACAAATTTCCTTCACTTACATACTGATTTCTTTGGTCTTATTACCTTATTCTGTCTTCATTCCTTTTTTTCCTTAAAATTCATTAATGCCGGCTAATTGCCTTTGTCC
>NW_027109445.1:1215878-1227542 GCF_000696795.3 Halyomorpha halys
GATCAAAATTGTTTTAAAAAGAAACTAAACCACTCTCAAACAACTATATTAATAAAAAATAAATCAAACATTTTTTTTATTTCAAAATGCTATAGGACAAAACATAATTTAAAGAATTATTAGAAGATAATTGATGTCTTATTGGGTTGGATGGAGGGACATATATACGGTCTGTGAAATTGCTCAACATGAGCAGATTTGGGCAAAAATTGGCTAAAATTGCCATGGTTACGACCTTTATTCATGAATGAACTATTGATAAATAAATATCGTATCCATGAATGAACCATTGATAAATAAATATCGTATTCATGAATGAACTATTGATAAATAAATATCGTATCCATGGCACTTTTAGCAGTTAGTTTCAACTATAGCTAATTTTTTCCCATCTCTGAATGTGAGTAGAGTTTTTTTATAAATCTAATTTATTTAAAATTATTGCAACTTCAATTACAATGCTCTTAAGTTACATTCTTTGGTTATTCTATATAATTCTTTAGAAGTTAATAAGTTATTATATCTAATTAAATTATAATCTCTTGAATACAATAATGTACCGAGAATCATTTTGATATGATCAAAAAATTTACTGGATATATTGGTTTTTTTTTTTTAAATTTACATGCTTGACAGTAGTGGTGAATCCAAATAACAATCGCTCAGAGACCAATCAGGTTAGATTACAATGAAAACAACAAAATAAACAAGTTGCACGTTTATTAATTAGTGATAACAAGCTTTGAGACTTTTAAGGGAGCCTAATAAGGACCAAATACTACAATGCTAATTTAAGGTAATGCAGGCTAATAAGGTAAATGCTGCCACGATAGGAACTATCATTCAGTTTACACCAAGGCAGTGGCTGTGTCAGTTGTTGCAATGGCTGTTTTTTTTTTTTACTTTCAATGTTCAAAAACATTTGGACACTTTTTTGTTACTAAATTATTATTTAGTAGATAGCAACCTGAACAAAAAGCAACTTATTCATTTTCTTTTATTGTAAGATCCCCGAACAGGTTCACAACAAAAGTATAAAGTGAAAGAAATGGTCACTTATTTCCATTGTCTTCTTAATAACACTCACTAGCCAATTCTTTTTCAACTAGAATAACACTTATAGACTTTATTCACCATCAGATAAAGTTCAATCCAATGAATTTATCTTATCATCATCACAATGTAACAACCACCGGAACCAATATGTAACCAATACTCACCCTAGCATGAATTCAATACGACAATTACTTAATATTGAATTAAACACTTTTTTTTTTTTAATGAATCTCCATTTAGAGGAAACTGATAATTTTTTTAATAAATTGATTTGATAATTAAAAAAAAACATTTTCAAGTACCTAAAATTTATATTAATTTTTTTTTTTACTTTTCATGTTCATCCTTTAACATGAATTCGACTGCATACACAAAGAGGAATTTAATTTTAGAGAGACTCATAATATTATAAAATACAAACTCAGACTGTATAAAAACATAGTGGTTGCAAAAAGATATTTTATAGCTCAAAATGCAACAAAATTAAAAAAATAATATTAATAATATAAATATAAACATAGAAAAAATATGTTAAATTGTATTGACCAAAGAAAGGTTAACAGGTTATCTTACTTTTACATGGTCCTTAAATATTGCTACAGAATGTTCATTTGTCTGATCAGGACTAACTGGTCGAAGCTGCGGGTCTAACATTTCATACACTTCCGTTCCCAATTCACGGTCGCACAGATCACCTATAAATAATGAAAAAATAAAAATTTTACAGATTCAGGTTAAAAATTAATAATACAAATTTATAATGGTGAGGTTATAGTTGACTACAGATTATTATATAGAGAATTAGGTCTGGGATTGTGCTTAGTAAATTTTTTTTCCATTTCCAGCATGAATACAAATCTTCCCTACCTTCAGTAGTGAGTAAACCAAAATAAATAAATATGTGAGTTAAAGATTACAAACAAAAAAATAAAATACAATCAGGATTGTCACAAATTTTCATGTAATTTTTACAATTTACAAAGAAAATTTGTATAGTACCAACAGTTTAATGCATGTTGTGTAAAGAGGACTTAAAAAAAACAATTAGCACATTGTATCCTGAACAACTCATGAAAAGAATGATCTATCCTTTTATTCCTCCAGCACTTATCTTTGTTATGAAATGTTGCTCAAGCCATACTACTTAAGTTTAAAAATGTAAACAATGGAATTTTTGTCATATTGTTCATATGAATATAAATAAGTGTAGATTAAATTAAAATTAGTTCTTAAATGGAATCACAACTTAAACAATGATAACATACAATTTAAGCCAAGATAACATTTATTTTGAAACTAAAAGACTTGTTATTTTCCACTTCTTTCATCACTTTAATTTAATTAATTTCATTCTGTACAATTATTTACTTTATATCATTCTGTTTATATTTTCTTTTTGTATTCATTGGTTGTTATCTTGTTCTTTGTTCTTAACCCTGATGATGGCTAGAAATTCTGCCCGAAACATTGGCACGATTAAATAAGTTATTTCAACTTGTTTGTGTTATATTTTGACCGCACCCCCCAACCAACCCTCTTCTTCTCATATAATTTATACATGGTCAACTATCTCTCATCATCATAAAAGACTTGTTTTTAATGGGACTTCAGGCTGTCTTAGTTCAACTAAAAAACAATTCTTTTAGTTTCAATTTTTAAATATAGTAATACTAGAACAATATGACATTTAAACTGCATTGTTTAGATTTTCGGACTTCCGTGGTATTGGGTGTTTTTTTAAGCCCGATAGAACTTGAAATTGTAAAAAATAACACAAAAAATTAAATTGTAATCAAAATTTTTTTTTTATTCGAAAGATCAATACGTGACATTAACATTTGAAAATGATTTCGGGCATATGGGCACCGCGGCTGTTCTTGACGAAGCGCATTCTGTAAAATTGTGTTCAGCGATGAGGCGCATTTTTGGCTTAACGGGTTTGTTAATAAGCAAAATTGCCGCATATGGTCATGCGATTTGACACCTCTCGATTATTTCCTGTGGGGCTACGTGAAGTCACTGGTTTATGCTGATAAACCAGCAACAATTGACGCCTTGGAGGCCAGCATTGTTCGTGTTATTCGTGACATACGGCCAGCAGTGCTCAAAAGTGGCCCAAAATTGGACGTCCAGAATGCGCTTCGTCAAGAACAGCCGCGGTGCCCATATGCCCGAAATCATTTTCAAATGTTAATGTCACGTATTGATCTTTCGAATAAAAAAAAAAATTTTGATTACAATTTAATTTTTTGTGTTATTTTTTACAATTTCAAGTTCTATCGGGCTTAAAAAAACACCCTATATAAGACCTTAAATAGATCCAATTTCAGCTAAGATAAAATTTAATTGAAATAAATAAAATGTATTATGAAACAGTAACCTCTGGTTTTTTGAAACAATAACTTAAAAAAAAAAAATCATTTTAATTAAAATTAAAATCTGTATTACTACAAGCCATGAAGGGTCAGTGGCTCAGTACTTTGTAAGGAAGTACTGTTACTAGACCAACGGTTGTGCAAGGAGCTGATTTAGTCAGAATCATGCTCGACCACCAGATTTTTGCCCAATTAATGAGGCTGGGTGGACCCCAGGAGGGCTCCAGAACCCACAGTGTAGACTCTAGACTATTTTAAAACAATTTTCTGCCCAGCCGGATTCGAATCCGTGTCCTTGGAGTTAGTAGCAATCTGTATTACCATGATGCCACTGCACTCCCATTTTAACTAATAATAATAATAATAAAGGCTTAATGAACCCGAAGGCTTGATGCCGATACCACCAAACGCTCTCTGCATACATCCTTCCAGTGATGCCCCTCCAAACCCAATTCCACTAAATCTGTTTTAACACAATCCTCCCATCTACGTTTCGGTCTACCACTCGGACGTTTATCCATTGGTTCAATGTTTATTAGCATTTTAGGGATCCGCTTGTTACTAAGCCCTACAACCTTACATGCCCATCTTATACGCTGTAATGCTATAACTTGAATTCATTTTAACTAAATACAAAAAATAATTAGTTATTAACATTGGCTGCAGAGCATCAACGAGGTACTTTATCGACACCAGTAAATTTTACAATATTTATTAATAAGCTATAGGAAGGGTACAATTTCAACATTGTAAAAGTACAAGGAGAAGATGGTTGGGGGGTGTGGTCAAATTAAAACACAAATAAGTTGAAGTAAGTTATTTAAGTTGAACTTAAATGAGTTAGACTTGAATATATTGAATATTAACTTGAAGTTAATTCAAATTATTTGTGTTTTAATTTTACCGCACTCCACAACCATCTTCACCTTGTATAAGTCATCTATAGTCAACTATCTCTCATGATTATAAAAGTAAATAAATATACAATAATCTATAAAATGAGGGATTTTGTTAGGTTGATAATAATGTTTTTCCATACACTGCTGGATGGACAAACACAGAAAAAAAAAAAAATGAGCACTACCAAATGATGTCATTGATAATTTGCAACAAAAGAGTATAATTTCAGGTGACCGAAATTATACCAATTTTGGGATGACTTTATTCAGCAATATTTTCTCATTAAAATGACAACATTTCTATCAGAAATGACAATGGTCTTTTAGTCTCGAGTTCCATATTACCTAAATAATTTATTTGAAATCTGAAATTGTTCTTAAAAATTCAAGAAAAGTTAAAATTTAAGTAAAAATAAAATTTTTTCATATTTTTATAAGATGTATGAGTATAAAAAAATGTCAGATGCTTAAAACAATTATGAATTCAAATGAATAAGCACATATGTATGTTAATTGAGTCTTAAAAATTTAATTTCAAACATAAAAATACAAGACAATTTGAAGGTTAGGCATGTCATCATAAGAGGTGACGTTGGTAATTTAAATTGTGATCAAAGTATCCATATAAATGGTCATGAAACTTGTTTTTAAAATTAAAATTTTTGTGTTTTCTTCAAAAGTACTCATAGGTAAATAAAAATTAAACATATAGGATTCTGACTCATTCCAAATGATATCCTGGAGCAAACTAATAACTTCACTTAAGACATATGAAAACCACCAAGTTTCACCAACATAAAAAGTAACCCGAAAACTCTCCTAAAACGACATTATTTTTTCCACAATTAATTTTAAGTAATTATATATTTTTTTCAACATTTCTAGTTTCTTAAATATTTTAAAAACTTTGTGTATCATAAAAAAAACATTTTATTTGTCAGTGAGAGGAGAGGAAGGAGGGTGACATTGCAAATTTTCCAGTTGTGACCACTGTCATCCATGTGGCTGTTGTCAACTCAGTTAATGTACCTGACACTGATAAACAGATAAACCAGGCAGTTAGGGCACACTGTCACCAAAGAGAGTATTCTTCAGTGGTAATAATTCTCTGCAAGGTTGTGAATAAGGCACCTCTATCAGGGTCTCATCCATAGGCTCTTGTGTGTCTGAGTAATCTACTATTTTATGTCAAATTATTTTTAACATTTATTAGCAAGCAAATGACGACATGGCAGCAGTTGACACAGCAGAAAAGAACTAACATAATTTTCAAATCTATTTCCTTCTTAATGAATGTACTTATTTAGTTGGGGGATCAGACTAAGTGAAAGTATAAATTTAAAAGTAATTTTTACGTGTTTTTATTTTTTTTCTTCATTTTTAAATCGACAATTTATGTTATTTCTTTTATATCTATACTTATCTCTTTACACTTTATCTTCATTTTCATGTAATTTTTCTCTCATATTTAGTTTATTTTTAACCCCGCCTTAGTTTACCTTCTAGTCATCTTATTCTCTTACATTATGAAAATATTTTTAGTTGTTAGTATCTTTTTTGGCCCAGATGAAGTCCTGCAAAGTTTGGCGAAATGTTGGTTCTTAATAAATGATTTTTATATTATTTGAGTGGCTTTATAACCGCACCCAGATTATCTTCTAACTACACAGAATCAATCAAAAATCTTCCGATAAATTTAAAAGATTGCAGTTTTTTTATTACAATATCCAACATTTTGATGAACAATCTAAGCAACATTGACTACAGTATCTCAAGTAAGGTACAACTAATTAAAAACAGAATTTGAATTTCTTATTTTTTATTATATTTTTAGATTGACAGATTTCCAAATAAATAATTTTGATCAAAATCAATCATCAGCCACTGTTTTGTTCTTCAGAATAACGTTAAAAAATCATTATTAACTATGTAAATAAATTTTTTTTAATAAAGATTTTTTTTTTTAAAGTCGATATTGTAAATGATAAACTGTAAACGTATTTAACATATTAATCAATAAAATTCAACCAATCAATGACATGCAACTTTTAAGTTTTTTGGAGAAACATAATTAAAACATGACTGAATGTGATATTCTGTAATAATTAATAAAACTCTTGATTTTTATAAATTTTCTCATTTATAAAACATTATATATAAATAGAAAAGTTTAGAAAAGAAGTCACTGATTACTAAATGGTACTGTGAGTGCTGAAGAACTTCAATTTTTTTAATTTTGCACAGTGAACACCGAAATATACAAACATTAATTTTATAGGAAAACTGACCCAAGCTTACATTTCACAATTAAAGTTCTCTACTAATATTTGATTAATGATTGACTATTTAATCATTATTTTGTTCTTTGATAAATAATAAAACTGATATTTCATGTAATTGTGTCTCATATGGTCATCTCACATTAAAACTTTATTTATGATTCATAATATGAAGAGCTGTTATTTATGAATAAAAATAAGTTATAATTCAATCTACTACACATATAAAATTAATAATAAAATAATTTATAGTCTGGTTAGAATTAAAATTTAATTAAAGAAAACTAAATCAGAAAAAATGTCAAAATATATAAAAATTATTATAACTAAAATAATCTAAAATATTGAGAGACTAAATAGTTTAAATATACTAGTAAATAAATATATAAACATAATTATAAATAAATTTGAAATATATAATTAAATAAAGTAATAAAAATTTCTAACTTACTACTGTAAACATAGACAGTATTTGTTTCTAACGAATACCACTTGAACTCACACATTGTGTTAACTGCCAGAGCTGAGAAGACACTAAATCTGTTTGCTGACTCACCGGTACCAACTTAGGCCACGACCCTTCTCCCTTCCCCTCGCCTCACTCTCAACAATACTTTCAACTTATATTTGTATTATGTATATTTAATTTAATTATTATAATATTAATTATTTCAATATTAAAAAAAATAAAAAATATTTTTTTACGAAAATTTAATAAACTATATTATATTGAAACAAGTAGAATTATCGAATAGATTAAGACTTAATTTATAAACCGAATACAGTTCTGTAATAAGTACAAACATAAAACATGATAAAATAAGAGAAAGTTTTTAATAATGAGAATATTAATAATATTAAGAAAGAAAACTGGTGCAACAATTTATTCGACTAATTGAAACAATGCTATCTGACATTTAGAAGCTAGACTAAGATAGAGAAGGAAAGTAATTAGATCTTAAATCATCCAAATAATTAAAAAATTTCATTTAGACTAGATAAACAGAACGGAGTACAATAGTCGGATATTATTGGTAGTGTGCCAAGGAACGGTTGACAAGTTTAAGCAACTGCGAACTCCCCTGCCACCTCTTCCTGCCTGCTGAGTCATCCTCAGCTGCTATGATTCATTTTAACATTTATTACACAATCACAAGGAATATTACCTCTTTTAAATTAATTATATAATTAAATTATATTATTATGAAACACTTAAACAATGTCGCTTGAAACCACTTAATGTAATTATGTTAAAATTTGGTTATTTATATTTCTTTCCTAATGCAACTAATTATATACCGATTATCGTTTGTTTAATTTTATACTTATAAGTTTCACTTTCATAATAGCCCTTAAAATGCCTGTCTTATCAATATTTATTTTGAAGAAAAAATAAATTTATAAAGTATTAATTTGTATACTGTATAAATTTTTGCCATTGAAATGGAAGTTGACATTTGTTTGAGACATTTATAAAATTTTCTGAATAAAAAAGAAACAAATTTTTTATTTAATTCTCAAATATCTATTTTGAACATGGTAATTTTTGGGTTCAGGAATAATCTAGTATTTTTAGTAAAATAGTCAACAAAAAAAAATTTAACTTTTTTTTAACTGCCAAATATTCAAATCATTTATAATGTTTACAGTAAGCAGTGAGAATGATAAACATTAGGATTTTCAAGATGGTTGCTGTGATAAACAGCCTCTTAATAATAGAACTACAATGAATTTAATTTTTCATCAAATTTCATATTACTATTCATCAAATTGATTACAATTCATTATTTTAGAAAGATTAGAATAAAACAGTGGCCTATCATTTCAACAGGAGAAAATTTGGAATAATAAAGAGCTTGAGGGGTTAAAGAAAAAATATATTGTAATCTGGTATGTACTTAGATTTTCTTTTAAATCAAGAATATTAAATACAATGTAGACAACTTTTCATCTTAATGTTAAAACTTTTTTTTTTCTTTTATTCTTCAATTACTTATTTATTATTATTATTTCTAAAATATATTCTTTTTATTTTACTAAATTATTTTTATTAATATATAAAATTATTCAATAGTTATAAAATTGTAAGTAAATCGTTAGGGGTATCTTTTTTGGCATGATACTAAACTCTCACATTATCAATTGTTAAAAACAAGTCTAATTGTTAATAATAACCATGTGACATCCTCTCGGCCAACCTGGTAATTAGTAATAAAAAAAATTTAAAGTGAAAAATGTAAAAAAATAAACAAATGAAAAATAATATATAGAAAACACTGGAAAAACAAAATAAATTAAAAGCAATATATCAAGATCTTCATGCCTCGCTCTAAAGAAAAAAGATGGAATTTATAAAAAATTATTGAACTTGAACAACTCAATATTGTTCATTTTTTTATTTATAATTTTTTTTTTTTACAGAAGAACAACATGAACCTTACACACTTTTTAGTTATTATTTAATGGTTTGATGATATTTTAGCCAATATTGTTTTGTATTAAATATCAATCTTCTTACTTTAATTCCTAATATAGTAATACTAATACTAAATTTTATTAAAATGTATCACACTATTCAGCACAGAACGGTAAATTAGAAAAAAATTATATCACAATCATAGAGAGAAAAAATAATTAATAAAAAATAAATAAATGAAAGCGACTGCTTTATTTCTATGCAATGATTAAATGAACTGGAATAGGATTATCCTTTTGTCTACTAGAGGGTGCAAATATAGCTGCTGGCAGTTCCCCCGTAAATATAAACTCTATTTCCCTATAACAACAGCCAACTGTACCCACGGTTTAATGTCCTCTCGAGCCTAATCTCCCATTATTCTCATCACTGTTATACAATATATAATAATCGATCATATTTTAATTAATGTAATAAACTCTTTATATAGCTTTGGAGAAAAATAGTTTAATATTCATTATTAAGGTAATGTTTCATAATTTTTATTATTGATAATAATCATATAATTATAATAATAAATACACTTTAAAATATTTTCTATTTTATACAGTTCCATCACAATTAATGATATTCTTATCATTAGAATTATACAATTTGTTATTTTTTAACAATAATAAATATGATTTATAAAATTTTTATTTAAATAACATAGTGAACTTACTTCTTAACATTAAGTTAACATAGTTTTTTTTTTTTTAACATTAACTTACTTTTTTGTTTTTTTTATTTATTTTTTTTTATAACTTTTTTAGTACTGATGAAGCTCTACAAAGTAGAGTGAAAGGTCGGCAAATAAATTGTTGCTATATATATATATATATATGCTTTTTGACTGCACCACAGACCATCTTCATATTTTGAAAAATATAGTCAATCATTTATAATAGTTAACTTACATTTGTCTGATTAACATATTTAACGTTATTAAGATAAAATTAACACAATCATGCAACATTGTTGATAAATTAAATGTTAAACTGTTGTAGGATGAAATGGAAATAACTTAAAATTGAACTTAGGTAAAATCAAATTACTAGAATTATCTCTAAATTATTTCAAATATATTAAACATTTTCAATACCGTTAATATTCAGGAGCTGAGTCCACACACATAAAACAATCCTTAAGAAAATATGTGAAATGCCTTCTATATTTAGCATTTATATTTTGTTTTTTTCTCCTTTAGGAATATTACAAGCTGTTCCCCACTACCCTGTTCATGTAGTATTCAATTTAATGCAAACAATATGTATAATATGAGTATTATGTATAATTGATATAATATGTATATGTAATTGAGTCAATATGTATAATTGACTCTTTGTAATTCCATAGAATGTTAGTCAAAAAATTATTTCTGTTTTTTTTTTTTTCCAAGTTTTAGAAACTATCATTTTTTTTTTTTAATCACTAGAACTAATTTTTTCCAAAACTCAACCTTAACAGCACACTTACAGAATTTGGAAAACAACCATTAAAAATTTTGTTTAAAGGCACTGTTTTATATATTATTTATATCCAAATCAGATTTAGATAGGATTAAATCCATTTTTATTCTAAACTTGATGAGACAAATGAACAAATTTGAATATTTAGATAAAAAAAATTATATAGAAATTATTTATATTTGATTTACGATAAAAATTAATTTTAAGGATATCATATTAATTTGACAATAGCCACTGCAACAACACAATAAACTTTTTTTATTTTTTATACCACAAAAACTGATATCATATATTAATGCAGTCAACTTCCAACTTCCTAAAGATTGAATTTTTTTTTTTTTTAATTTCAGTATTTGCAAAGGATAAATGTTCTATATTTTGAATAAAATCTCTGTTTATCAAACAAAATATGTGTAATTAAGGAAATAAAAATTTTAAAATATGAAGTATCAGAAAAACAATTAAACTGTTCCTGAAGAAATTTCTACTAATCTGAATAACATCTAAGATTACTTTAAAACAATTTTGACTGGTATATACTCAAAATACTGTATCATGATTCAAAGAATTTCAAATAAAGTAAGTTTTTAGTTAGCTAAACATACTTATGTATTTTTCTAAGATGAGAAATCAGATCTTGAAATATTGAAAAAGAAAGAAAAGAGAAATATTAACAAAAAGGGAAGTAAATCATTATGTCTTTACAATGTTCAGAGACAAATTAGAAGAATATTATTTACGGTTAACAACACAAATAAATACTTAAAACTTTCATTCGACACTGTTCAAATTTTCTACTGTAAGTATCTTGCCATACAGGTCTCTTCTAATTAATTGGTTCATATTTATCTTTACTTAAAATAATAACAATTTGTGACCTAGTTTCCCCAATATTTACAATAAATTATTTGGGGGAGAGGAAGATAAAAAAAGCATAAGAAATGAAATAAAAGGAGATGCAATATATTTTCAGATAGCAAATGTGAGGGGATGTCATTCTATACTTGTCACACTTGAAGTGACATATTCATGGGTGCAGGGCAATATTTAGACAGTTTATTTTAGCTCAATGCTAAAATGTTGAGTGCAAAGTATAAATCTTTAGTTCTTATAAGATATTTTGAAAAGTAA
>NW_027109445.1:1227592-1231094 GCF_000696795.3 Halyomorpha halys
TATATATATAACTCATTACCCAAAGCACTTTTTTGGTTCTTAAAACTAACAACAGAAAAATACATCAAATGTTAAGGTTCAAATTTAGTTAAAAAATTTTCGAATTAAGATCACAATTTAATACCGTAAAGTGTTAATTTAAAAAGGTAAAATGGTAACAGTATTAAAAAATATTATATGTTTATATGGTAATATGTTTAAGACCAAGACCAAGGCATAAAATATTAGTTCGAAAATGGCCAAAAGATTTCTAAAAAAATTATATTAGGACAAAAAAAGTTTTTATCAATAAATTATAAGTTGAAGTTTTGAGGTTATAAGATTTATTAACCTATTTTAATTAATATAACAAATAATTTAGAATTCTAGTTATTTTTAAATGAATTAACATAATAAAGTTGTTTATAAAAATATAAATTTGGTCCAAAATTACCAATAATACTTTTTATGCAAAATCAATTGTCTAATATTAGAATAAATTTGTATTATTATTTTTAAAACTGTACCATAGAACACTCCAATACATTCAATGCATTTAAGAAACAGTATTTTGAAATCAGGAAATAAGCGTCAATTCTCTTTTTAAAAACCAGAATGCTAATTGTCAATAGAACTAAATAAGGAGAATATCGAAATAGCCATTAGGAAGTAGAAATTTTATTAAATATAAGTAGATGGTCAGGGTTACGGTCAAAAAAAGAAGAACAAATAGTTTAAAACTATTTTAATGTCCGACGTTTCGCCAAGAAAAAGATACAAAAAAAAAACTGAGAATATTTGCTGTAATATTCTCTCTTTTTTTTTTTTTTTTTGTATCTTTTTAGCCCTGATTAGCCCTGCAAAGTGGGGAAAAACGTCGGACATTAAAATAGTTTTAAACTATTTGTTCTTCTTTTTTTGACCACAACCCTGACCATCAACTTATATTTATATTTTTATGGTCAACTATATATACATATATGAAATTTTATTAAGTAGTAAGATTTAAACATAAATAATATATAAAACAGTGCCCAGGAAACTGAAATTTTTAATAGTGGCTCTCCTACTTCTGTAAATTCGCTATTAAGTTTTGAAAACAAAGATATTTTTTGAAACTTAAAAAAAAAAAAAAAATTTGTTTGAATAACTTGAAAACTACTCATCTCTTGGAAAATAGATAATAATTAATAAATAAATTTACTTAATTAGAAAATAATTAAGTAGTGGCAACTGACAATATTCCAAGTAAACTAATCAAGGCATGTGAAGAAGCTGAGATTTCTAAAATAAAACTCGACCATTAACCAGAGAAGGGTACACAATGTCGAATTGCATTAACAACAGTCAGTAAATATAATTAAAGTTATATTGTAGAGAATAAGATGGGCATATTAAGTTAAATGAACGAATCACAAAACAGTCAAAGTTAATAAATGCTGATTCATAACAGGTAAATGTCCGAGATGCAGGCCAAAACAGAAGTGGAAGGACTGCACAAAGGATAAACTTCTGAATTTGGGTTTGGACGGTGGTCATGAGAGAGATGTGTGTAGACAAAAATTGGTGGTATCAATATCGAATCTTCAGGTGTGCTAAGATTTTTAAATTTATTATCTAAGAATACATTGTTGAATTTGAAGAATTTCAAGCATACAAATTTTAGTATTGACTTTTTTTTCCCCCAGATTACTCATAATCTATTAAGATTAATCATAATTTTGGTGATTATGCCCTTTCGAAGATAAATGATTCAATTAGATTTATCTTGGAAGGGATAATTATTAATTTTGGAAGAGAATTATCCAAGGCATAAGCTTAAAAATTAAAACGCTGCTTGAATTACTAATACAATAATTACTAAGCTCTAATTACATTCACATATATTTGATTAATATCACATCCACTTGTGGTGGAACCAAGTAATATCATATCAAGGCAATATATAAACCAATGAAAATATTAATCAAATATTCAGATTTACAAAAATTTTTATGAATTAAACAAACCTGTTGTTTTTGGACGAGGTATAACAGGAGGTCGTCCCAGAGGAGTAACAGGATGCGATACTGGCCTATCAATTTTCTTACTATCTGTTTCATCAGTCTTATGTTCATCACGGCCATACAATTCCTTAAAAAAAAAAAGGAGAAAAAAAATATTAACACCTCTGTAATAACTAAAAATCCTTAATTAATGTAAATAAGAAAGAAATGAATTTTAAATGATGAAAGTATAGCCAATATATATTTTGAAATAGAAAAAAATAGTTTTTCATACTATTTAATACATGCCAAAGTTTCACTAAGACTGTAATTGACAAAGCAGTAGAAAAGAAAAAAAGAGGTATCGAAAGTGGACGCACATGTGACAGTGGATAGAGAGAAATATATGGTAGGTGTGAGTTGGGGTATGATACATGTCGACACAGCCTATTTCCAGAGAAGAAAACAAGGATGGAGTTAATCTTTATATATGTAAACAATAATTTGGTTAATTTGTATATAAATAATTTCATAAGTTTCTTTGCTTTAGATTAGTAGATAAGTTATCATTAATATTATTAATTAAACATACTTTAGGTCAACTTATTTCAAACATTGTATTTTTCAACAGGAATTTTTAATAATAGTTTACTATTGGACGAGTCATTTATCAGCAAGTGAATATTTCAGACAATAAAGTTGATTTTTGAAGGATTTAGGTGTTTTAAACACAATTTAACTACATGATTTTGCACATTTTGGGTCTTTTATAACCGAATATCTGTACTCAAATCATAAGTTCCAAGATTCGCTTCCATAGGTCATGGAAATTTTTCTATAAATCAGTCATGGCCCATGAATTTTTATAGACTACATTTTAATGCGTTATGAAATTTCTTTATCACCAGGGAGCATTTCTTCAAAGAATCAAAGCATCTCCCCAACGCTATCTATAACTCACTATTCACACATCTGTGCTCATTTAACTATGATCCAAGATACCTGCTACCGCTCACCTGTTATATCAACACTCCATTAAGCCTTACTATTCAATCTGCACTCATTTTTCCTTCCTAACCTTAAAGTATTGATTAGGTGTAAATTAAGTGATATGAATTGGATTATCATTAAACAAAACAGTAAGTATGAGAGATTTTATTGAATTAAGAATCCCATCCTCTTTCCCTGAGTATTAGCCTAGAATGTCATGTTAAATATTGACTTAGTGAAGGTCGAGAATATTTTCATTACATATTATCTATTCTATGATTATTATTAGATTTATTAAGCATAGGATTTTTACATTATTTTATTGAGCCCTTTTAAGACCAAAACAAAAAATAACTTACAATATAAATGAATGGTATATTTTTAGAAATTAATTCTTCTTCTTTATAGATGATCATATATAAATACAATGATTTTAGAAGTTTGTCGAGGGGATTGCGGTCAGCAAAGAACAACATAAATAAACAAAACCATATTTATTTATTTTATGCCGACGTTTCGACCTGAGTTTCAGGTCTTCATCAGGAGTT
>NW_027109445.1:1231144-1260178 GCF_000696795.3 Halyomorpha halys
AACAAACTTCTCCAATCATTAATCTACGGTCAACTATCTACACCTAATTATATAAATACAATATGATATTATCGATCCCTTTTCCGGCTCTCAGGAAATTTTGATGAATGAGTTATCAAAACAAAGGGAATTTCATAGAGAAGTGACAAATCTCAATTTCTTACTGGAACTTTAAGAAAAGTCATTAATAAGTGAGATATTGTAATAGATCTCTATATTATTTATTATATGGGATATAAGTCGACTGATTGACACATTATAAACTAGGTTTTAAACGTTTAAATAGAGCATGGTTGCTGTGGGGTACTTATTAACATGTGTCATTCTTTCCCATGCCTAATCTTAAAACATTGAAAAATATGAATACTACTCAAAGAATACTATGCTATCATCACCAATAAACATAGTAAAAATTAATTTTTACTTATTTTCTTGGTAATTTTATCTAGCTAGCAACAAATATGGTATTAATTATAATCTGTACCTTTGTAGCTATGTGATGATTTCCAATTTTCATGTCTCTACTCTCTAATTATTCAGTTCCTACAAAAAATTCATACCCTGCCTAGCACATCCATTCATGTACGGTCTACATACGAGGTTTTAGCTGGCACAATTCAGTGGAAATATAAGTTTATGGATAGCTGTATCTTAACTGTAAAACTGAAGTGATATTTTTCCAGTGGAACAACATAATTTCTTATTATGTAAACCGTTATTTAAACATAGTCATTATAGATATTATATGCAGCTTTACTGATTATATAAGTTGAATAGACTTTCTTGATAAAATTATATTGAATGAACTAAAGAGAAGAAGGAAACATATATAATGTGAGAGTTCTCGCATGGGTAAATTAGTAAAATTTAATTTGTACTTTTAATAATTTATGCAAACTCAAAAAATATAAAACATAACGTTTGATGCTAATTTTAAACTGGGAATGAAAAATAATTTTCAACTTACACCACAAACTGTATCATTGGCATCAACAATAACGCTAAGGGGCTGGCTTAATCTAGGATCGCAGGGAACTGGCCCTGAATCATGTCCATTTGGCTTCGCATCTGTAAACAGTTTTTATCGATAGAGAAATTCAAGGTAAAAATAAACAGATAAAAAAAATATATTCTTTAAAATTTCTTCACTTACGTAAACTTTCAATATATTCTTCATCAAAATAATCATTGGTATCCACAATCTCTTCCTCACTGCCTATCAAAAATGGAAAAAGATAGCTATTAGAATAATTCCATTCAGACACTTATGTTAAATGAATTAGTAAATAAATATAAAATTAATTATAACATAAGCCTTACATACTATCCTGTTTTATATATTTTAGACTTTTGTTTTAATTTAATTTTTAATTTTCTCTTAAATATTCACTCAACGAAACAGCTGTAACGTGCATTTAAATTATATCACACTGCATATCGATATATAATGTGTGAATCATGCATTAAAGTTTATTCATAAATCTTGAAATAACATTAAAGTTATCATAGATTACAATTTTAATTATATGGGGCCCAAGATTTTGGATTTTGTATGAAGTATATGAGTATTTTGTTACTCAAGTAAATTATGGACTTGAGTTACCATGGTGTTAAGTGAAAATTTCAAAACATACAGGTTTTTCAGCTTGGTTATATGACCAAAAAGGGACAAGTGTCTTTGTTGCACACGTTTTGTCAAACAAATCTGAGGTTAGTGAAAGAATATTATGTCACTCTTTGCACCCACCAGTGTGTCTAGACCCCGTAAGTTGTAAGCCATTACAAACGTAAAATCAATTTAGTATATAATTTATAATAAAAGTCAATCTTTTAAAGTCAATGCTAGTTTTATATTCTTGGTTTCAATGTTTTATAATTCAGATCTTATTTTCTAATTTTATAAATTGTCGAGATTTCAATATTTTCTGTACAGTCTGGAGTTTCTTTTAGGCTAACCAGCTTTGATACGGCTACTTTCCATATTGTTTACAATTTGGTGATAATTAAACCATTATAATTACTTCCAATTTTGTTAAACCTTTGATGGTTAGAACCTTGGATAAAAATGTTGCACATGTTTAGTGGTCTACCAACCACATAAGTTACCGTGCTAAAATATATTTAAATTAAAATGGGATGCGAAGTTATTTTGAAAATCATTCCATTCACTTTAAATTAGTACTGACTAAACATGGATAGAAAGAAAACAATCGATTTTTCAGTTAAAAACCTTGGCCTACATGGAAGGGTAAGCCACAAATAGTCAACCATCTTCACATGAAATAAAGTTATTATTTCAGTTTGGTCATTTTAAAAAGTGCTATGTTTTAACACTATGAATTTTTGGTTCAATGTTTTTAAATATCGTATAAACCCACATTACATTTTTAAAAATATTTTTCTAATATTTTTAATATTTGTACTAGTTTCTTTAAATAAAAGAGATATAATTATAAAACCAGGGCTATCAGCAAAGCAACATTCTACAACTCGACTCAAGGAAATGGCTGAGCACATGGAGATAAGGATGGTCCACTATGTATGTGGACACTAAGCTTGAAATCGTTAATACGGGACCCAATAGAATTTTTATTACAATAGTCAATATATTTCTTTTTGATTATGTGGTATAGCCCAGTTCAAGATGTCTGTGTGAGTCTGGGGCTGTCAATCAAAATTTAAGCCAAAATACGTAAAGCTGATTTTTTGAGTTGAGTTGATTGAATACTTTCATGTCCAATTCCAGTAGAAGAAATTTTATAGCCTGAATTAAGCATCTAGTTTCCTTGAGTTTTGTAGCAGCCCATTTTTCCATTGTAATAATATTTTTATTTGTGATAAAAAGATTTATATAACTAACATTTGCATTCAACTCACAAAATTTACATTAAATTAAATGGAAGCTGAATTATCCTCCCCCTCCGCCCAACAAAAAAATAGTATCCAAATTGGTCACCCTATTTAATAATACACTGCAAGAACATTGATAGAGGAAAATCATCTGAGGTGGGCAGGATGTGTCGGTCAAACGCCAGAAAACCATGCGGCTTAGGTCATATCAGAAAGTAATTTATAGGAGTATGTAAATAATTACAGAAATACCTTGGAGGAAGGTTTCAGGGAGGTTCATGACAGATGAGGAATTGACTGGAGGAGGAGGTGGCAGATGGTAAAGGACCGGAATAGGGCTCTACAAGCAGACACCTCACAAAGCTTAGTTGTAGAAGATTTAATTAAGTTAAGTAATCTGCTGGAGCAAGTCAGCCTTAGAGAAGGTGATTGTCTGTATTCAATATCTAGTCAGACCAGATGACTACATACACATATACTTAGATGTAGAATCAAAAATCAATAATGGAAAAGGTAAGAAGAAACTAAAACTAACATTTCAAATTCATCAGTGTGAAGCAGATCAATTCAATAAAGGATTATAAACTAAACAATACTCACAGGTTGAATCGTAGTCAGTATCCAAGGGAGTGTCATATCCGCTAAAAAATGGCAAGAGATCTTCCATTATTGTGACCACTTCTTTCATCGACGGGCGAACTTCTGGGTTCTTATCCCAACATCTGAATAAGGAAATGAAATTTTTTAATTTTAATCTAGTCAATGAAATATATGTATTTAAAGATTATATCTCTTCAACAAGTAGAAGAGGAATTAATGATCAATATTTTTGGAGTTTTAATTTAGTTAACACATTGTCGTGCTAGCTGTTTCTAAAAACATGATGTCTAAAAAGATCATTCTTCACCATCAACTTCAATTACTTATTCCCCTAAAATATATATTAATTCTAAATGAAAGTTTAATAGAAAATTTAATTTATAGTAGTGAAAAATGCAAAGACTAACAAGAGAAAAATATTCCAGAGTGGAGTAATAGGGAGCCAATATACAATCCGTTGTATAATAGAATCTTGACCAAATACAAACCCATTAAAGGGACCCTAGTGGTTTAGTTTGTTTTAACATAAAAGAGCATGAAATTCATGAATATTCATTGGACATATTTCGATTAAATGATTGAAAGTGAAAGATTTTTTTTTTTTATTGCAAGCATCTTTCAGTGAAAAATGTAAATATACGTAAGTTATCACATATAAATAATATATCACAAACCATGATTTTTATTTTTTATACCTGAGACTCCAAAATCTGGTAGATACATAAAAATGCAACATTGTACATTAAAACTAACAAAATGATAGGAATAAACAATGATTTTACTTATTTGTCTTATTACCAAAACTCAAAAATATGGTAACATAAGAAAAAAATCAGCTATAAGGAAAATACTATACATAAAATGCTGGTCATTTTTATAGGTGATTACAGATAAGGTAAGGGATAAACTTCGCAGGTAGAGGGTTAATTATCATTAAAATTAACAGGTAAATGAATAGGCAGGAATTTATCCATGTTTCTTTTTTAGAAGTTTCAGATAAATTTAAGATGAAAAAGTTTAATATAAATTAATTAAAATAATTTAAACACAGCTATTAATTTTTTTTTCTTTTGTAATGAATCAGTAAGGTGAAGTGACTTATATCAGAATAGGGTAAGGGAAAGTTAGCCTGAATTCAATACCTGGTAGGTTATCTCCTAAAAATATAATGAAATAGTTCATTATAGCTAATGTAAATTATATAAAAAAATATCTAACTTTAAATCACCTTGTATAAAGACTTTCGATTGGTGGCGGGCAATTGATTAGAAGAGGAGGACGGTGGCCAAGATGAACGTACCACATAATTGTATACACAGTTCCGGATAAATTTGTATATGGTCTCTCTCTGCTCAGTATCTCCCATAATATTATTCCCCAACTATAGACATCACATTTCTCGGCGTATTTTGACCCTGAAATAAATCAAGTTTTCATTAAAAATATTTCTGCAAAATAATATGATGAAATCAAATATATTTGGGAAACACTTTTAAGGAAACCTAAGCCATTGTTAGTTAACTGCTGATTTTAAGGCAGGTCTGGATTATTCATCTACTTTTTATATCATATCATGTAATCAATATATTATACATTTATTACTGTACGTATTTTATAATTATTTCTTTTTTATCAGCAAAGATTCACTTTGAAGGTGGAAACTGTGTCTTTGAAACTGTAAGATAGTCTAAATAAATTTAAAAAAAAAAAAATTAAGGATATTTGGGATCATTGAAAAGAATATTACATCAAAACTCTAAAAACCCTAATTTCCAATTCAATATGATTAATAGATAAATCCAACTTGATTATTTTTACTTGCCTACTGTTTATCATAAATATTTTAAATGAAAAATGACCCTTTCATTTGTAATAAATGAATTTAAATATTATAATGAAGTCATACAATTCAAGTGCAAACAATTAGTTAAATCCATTAAAACAACTATAATTATTGCAGCTACAACAATAAAAGTATAAAAAACTTCAAGTATTCTTTTTCAAAGCTCAGAAAATGTTATACTACCTTAATTAATAAAAAATTATATATTTATAGGACTTAGTATTTTCACAAATCTTGATTATGGTTATAAAAAATGTACTACAGTCTCTACATTATGTAATGCTTCAGAAGGAATCATCTGTGCACGGTACACTAGATCTTTTACAAGATTTGCCTATAGTTAAATATTTTATTTTTACCAAAATAATAAACACTTTGACATATATTGGCTTGGAAATAAAGTTGTATATTTTTAATGATAAATCAATTGTAATTACCTTCGTAACAACTTAAAATTCCCTTCATCCTTATACTTTTTATAATTTACAACTAATTTTTTTAATGCACTGAACTAACTTTACTTGCATTAAACTAACTTAGTATTCAATCTTCTGGGAGAACCTTTGATAATAAAACAAAACAAAGGAAGAAAGAAAGAAAGTAGAATACTACTTTGAATAATTTGCTTAAAATCCATAATCTACTAGGAAGAATGTAATCGGGGGCCATTTGCAGCCAAGGGAGTTGAGGTATCACCTTAGCAACATCAAGATTGCAGCAGCACCAGTTCAAATCCAGCTTGGAGGGAGAGGGGGGTTCACTATAATTTTGTGCCACCCCCAGAATGAAAACTTGACCCTCTTACTCTGGTTAGGGAAGATTGGTTACCTGTGAAATTACCAGGTAGGGGGTAAAAAAAAAAGGAGAATATAATCATGGGCTAATTTAAGATATGAAAAGTATTAGCGTTTCTTTATAAAACAAGTAGTAAAAATTCAAATTAATACAAACAATAACTCCAGAGTACAACCAATCTAAGCATTAGTTAAAGAACAGCTTCTAAAAGGCTGTAATTAGGTGTTATAATTAATTTTGATTCACATTTCCTAAACTTCTAACAACTAGAAATACATTTTTAATTTTTCTGGTTTCACAGACAGTTTAGAAAACATTCAATAATATAAATTTGAACTATTAGTTTTGATCTATGAAGAAAATTAAATAAATAACATCCTGATATCAACTAATAAATACAAACAAAGAACTTGCAATAAACTTAAAAGAACTGTAAACTTTTAAGTTTAAAAAACAACAACTTAATTTTAACTGAAAAGAAGTAAAAAATGTTTCATTGAAAAAAAAAAAAAAAATTGAGCACTAAAAATATGATTTTCAACCCACTGAGTTTTTATAAATTAATATTTCTTGAGAATCTATTTAAACATTAATTGATTGCCTAACTATCTTCAAAATTGTTGATAATGTGCCAATTTTAAAAATGTTCTTGTTTGTATAACTAGGTGTTTTATTTAGAGACTAACCGGTCTTTCATAGAGCTATGCATATTTTGAATTACTTCATGACTTGATAATATAGAAATGATGATTGAAATTATACAAATAAACATTGATTAATCTATAAATTTTAATCTTAATGAAATTATTTTGAAAATTATAAATTAATCTCAATAATATTATAAAATCATATCGTAATAATGAAATAATACATACCTTCGAAAACTTCTGGAGCCATCCAAGCAGCACTCCCCTTGTTATTTGTCATATAAGTCTTTTTATAGCAAGCTGTACCAAAATCACATATCTTGAGAACTGTCCCTTTGTCGAACAGAAGTAAATTAGGAGGTTTCAAGTCTCTTAAAAAAAAAATTTAGAAACACTTAATAACCATAATAAATTCATAGGAGTCAATATACTACTCAACATAAAAATAATAACTGATTTAATGTCAACATAAAATGTAAAATTCTAATGTAGTTTTCAATAAATTAAAATTAAGACACTTGTTTACTAATATTGAATAATAGGATTAAATATTTTGAAATTAAAAACAATAATAGCTTAAAATATTAAAAGTTTGCACCATACAATTATATGGTCCAAATTATCATCTGAAAAGATCTAATTAATTTTAAAAACGGAAAAAGATTAATAAGAATAATTTGTAAATTATGCGAATGTTACATAAAAGTCTGGAATTTAACAATAAACGGATAATTCTTTATTCATGACGAATATAGTATTTATGCTAAAGATAATTATGAAACTAAACATAAATTCCTTTTGTGCTTCCAAAACAAAAATATCTTTCCTTTTTAATAAAAGTTTATAATAAACTTGTCAACCTTTTGCCAGATTCAAGCATATTTTAAACTGTTAATTGACATGTTTAAACACAAACATAAGATAAATAATTCGTCCAATATAATAACATAAATTAGAAGAAAAATGTTGGTCCTTTAGTAACCTAACTTCGTTAAAACTATCTGGTTTGCAATAAACTTTGAATTGAGGCTAGAGGATTTGGGCATAGTTAAAAGTAATTTAATTAAATGTATCTAATTTAATTTTAACTTCAACACCCTTTTTTTTTCTCGAAATATTAGATATGGGTGATACAATTCTTGTGCAGCATTTGTATGAATGGTTACTAGAATTGTAACTAAAAAAAAAATTATTATATGAGGTAGATGTTATACTGTATGTACAAGGATTAGCTGAGTCTGAGCTTTCTTAATACAAATGAAATAAGTAAAATCCTAATTCAAAGCACCGAATGCCAAAAAATTTACTTTGATTCAGATGTTATACTGTATGTACAAGGATTAGCTGAGTCTGAGCTTTCTTAATACAAATGAAATAAGTAAAATCCTAATTCAAAGCACCGAATGCCAAAAAATTTACTTTGATTCAAATATAACAATACAAGTTGTGGACTAAACTAAATAACAAGTCAAATTTGTTACATTATTTTGTAAATAAAAGTTAGTTTACCTATGAATAATTGGAGGATTCATTCCATGAAGGTAAGCTACTCCTCTCGCACACTGTAATGCCCAATTCATTGCATGACTAGCCGTGTAAATGATTTTAGTTTGGGAATGTAAAACTGAAATTAAAAGATACATAAATCATAACAAAGTCAATATCAGACTAACAAAACTTAAGTAAAAACCTAGATAGGACAATTTCAGATAGGGGTAACAAGATTAGTAGAAGTCATCTCTTACCATTATACAATGAACCACCTTCAGCATATTCCATAACAATACAGACAGGTTCTTGAGCAGGGACTCCATACAATTTGATTATGTTTTCATGGTTTACCCGCAGGAGATGTTTAATTTCGATAGTAAAAGCTTTCTTTTCTGCTTCTGTTTCAATTCTTTTAACTGCGACATTGATGTCTTTCCAACAAGCTTTGTGGACGACACCAAAGGAGCCTTTACCAATAATCTAATAACAAAGAGGTCAAATGTCAAAAACTAACTGACGGAAAATCGTTATCAGAACGTCTAATTTGATGGCTTGATTTTATCTAAAACAAACAATAATTACCGACGTAGATGAGTTAGAATGATTATGGACGAAACCTACCTGACCGTATTTGATATCTTTGTGGTCGATGTTGCCTACATAAGCCTGATTAGGTTTAACAATTCCTTTCATCGCCATAAGTCACGAATGACGATCTAATTCAGTCAAAAATTCAAAAACACTACCAAAGCTTACGATCAGCTGATGACATTCATTTTCCAGGGCTGCATGCCTCTGTTGTGCTGTTGTGATTATGTCCCTCAACTATTTTCAATATTTAATCTTTTCATAATTAAAGTTTCATAATGGGCTTGTCTCATTTCTAATTGCAGCATATTTAATAGTAACCAGTTTCACAAAGAGGAAACAATGCCGATTTCTACGAAAAAATATTCCGCTGATTAGTCATTAGGTGGGGTGGGATTATGATGTCAGATAGGTTGTTGCTCAGTGAGCACGTATGGTTATAAAACTACATTCACCGAAAATTCCTCACCATATTATCGTTAAATTACGTCGATTTAAATAATTATTAAGTTTTATGAACCCCGTTTCAAAAGTGAACGTGATATTTTTGAACTGAGTGAATCCGTCCTGTCAATAGACTCAGAATATGTCGGGGTTTTTGGACCAAAAATTAGCAGCTTTAAAAATAAGCTCAGATGGCCAACAAAGTCCTAAGAAAGTCGGCCCTGCTGTTCCACCTAAACCTAAAAAACCTCAGCCACAGGTAAGTAAGGCTTTCTTACTGTTTTGTTATTCCTTAGTCCCAAGCAAGTTTTGTTCTCATTGTTATTATATTGTGACCAGGTACCGAAAAGTTATGCTTTGAATGGGCCTAGCGAGCCTTCTTTTACTTCTCCTTTACACACCACAAGTCCTGAAAAGAAAACTAATGTTTACATGTCCCCAGTCAATCAACATACTGGCAATATTTATTCTAATATTCCGTCAGGTAAGTAACTTTACTTATTAGTAGTTGTGTTTTTCAGAAATATAGAATACCATACTAAGTCTATTCTTTCATTCCTTATTTAAGGATACAATCCGCCGAAAAAAGAAGAAACTGTCAACAACACTTACAGCAATGCTGAGATGTTCAAACCATCAACTGCTTATAGGAAAGCAGAACCTCAAGCACCAGTTTATAGTAATATTATGAATAACAGCAGCTATTCCAATGCGCCTAGCTATGCCAATATAGGTAATGTTTATTTATATTATTTTCAAGTTTATTGAAACCTTAAGCCAGACAAATTCAATTCCTTGTCTAACAGATCTGACATTTTGCTGACAAAAAATGAGTTATTATTCAGTGTTCTATTAATGTAGAATAAGTATATCTTTTTTCAGATAAACAAATCAGTATTAGTTATTCTCATAAATTTGCAAACTTAATGTATTATAACTAAATAAAGGAGAGGCAGGATTGTTATATTACTTCATGTTAACATAAGGATCATTTTCTGGAATCCAATAGATCAATTAGTTTCAAATTATTATTTAGTATTATTAAAACTTTGTACATATCCTAATTTTTTTTAAGTTCTTATTATCTTAAAGATCTGAAGCAAAAAATGATGATAATTCTGGCACATTACATTTGCAGCACTCAAAAATTTTCAGAAAAATGTACTTATATTATTTCTTTGTTAATACTCATATCAATTACATTTATTATCATTCTAACCAGTATAAGTTCTACTTTCATATAAAAATATAATTTTATCTTTTACCCTCTACCTTCTGTTAATCTAATTAACTGTTTAAATTAAAAAATAACTTCAAGGAATCTATACATAATATTTTTATTTTTAAACCAAACGAAGAAAAAGACAAGTACTTATCGGGCTAGTAAAACAGTTAATTTGGTTGGAGAAAAGTTTGTTTAAATAAACTGGAAATAAGTATCGTAATAATACTGGAATATGTATTTCTATATTCCTCCATTTTGATATAAACAATATATCTTGTTACTATAAACAATTAAAATTTTGATTAGTTCATTGAAAAAAATATATATTTAAAGTTTTAATTAAAATTGGGATATCAATGGATGCCAATGAAAACCTCACAACTCCATCAGTTCATGAAATGAAAAATGTTATGAATTGAAATGGTGAAAGTATTGTCTATTGTAGGTAAACCTATTAATAGCTAAGCTTGTAGACCACTCATTGGTTTCTCCTGTTAAATTTACCAAAATGGTGTTATTAAGTAGTAACACCATTGCTATTGCCCTTAATGTTTGAATAATAATTCAGTTTTTAAAAAGTAATTTTTATTATTATGAGAGATGACCGTGGATGATAAATGAGGAATTTTTATGATGAGTAATTTTTTATAATATAATGAATAATGAATAATTTTTATTATCTGAAAACTGAATTGCCTTCTTTAATTTGTTTGTTTATATATATTGTTTACTAATCTGAACAAAGCTTGCCTTCTGCAACTGTTTATCTTGCATCCCATTGGGATAATTCATTTTAAGACAGTTGGTTGCACATCTCTTATCTTAATGACATTTGAATTTCCTTTTATTTTACAATTACTGGAGCTTTAGGATGGGAGGTTATTATTAAACAGAAGATTATTATAGTCAAAATTAAGCCAAATTAAAATGTAAATTGTTTAAGATTACATTCACTTTCTTACTAATTTATTTATACAAACGGATGAAATCTTATTTTATTAATTACCATAATGTGCTCTCAAACTTCTCTGAAATTGTTATAGTGCATAAATTTTATTCCTCCGTCATGGAATCTAAAACTAAATAACAACCTGTAAGGAATTTCGTATCACTTAGTTTTTAGAAAATAATTCTGTCTCCAAAAGATGTAATCGCTATAATGATAATTGTGCTCAAGAGTACTGAACAACTTCAATTTTCAGTCTCCCACTCAAACCTGTCAGTATTATAGTATCAGTCCATATTGTCTTTTGACTGATTATGTTTTGTTTTTTATGTGTTGTGATAGATGTTGATTGTTTAATTACTCTTCCCTTGTATTTATTTTATTTTTTTCATCTTAGTGGATAAAGTATAATAGTCATAAAACTGAAATGCGCACTTTTTTTTTTTTAAGTTATTGCTTAGTTGATTTCATTTCATTCATTAAGTTATTTGTAATATTCATACATTTTCCTGATTATTTGCTTAATCTATATTTTAATCCATTTATGTTTTATTTTAATTCTAGATGACATTCCGCCAATGCCTGAAATAGTCGACTATAGTGACTTCCCTCCTCCTCCAGCTGACTTTCCTCCACCACCCTCTCCGGTCAGTTCTAGTTATTCTGAACTCAGAAGAGCGACTAACAGCAATCCTGATTACGCTACCTACGCACCTTCTTCTCAGGTATTCTATAACTTTCAAATGCGTTTTTAAATCAGGTTTAAGTATTTTTAGAGTTTGAATAGATCTCTAACTAGCCAACATGATCAAGATCCTTTGCTTTTCATGCTAGTTTATCTAATATTCTAACATTATCTACTTCATTTTTTTTTCCAGGGTTCTTCAGCTTACGATTCTATTTATGAGCCTATAGCTCCGAGACCACCATCATCCCGCTCTAATTATTCCATATATGCTCCATATAAGGCTCATGAAGCAGAAGTTGACGCACTCACAGATCTTTTAGTACATTCCATGGATTCCCCCACTGCTGATGGTTATATATATGGTAAATTTTAAATTTACATGTGAAATTATTTTCCTTTCAACACTTTTATAATATGTATTATAGCCAATATTTCGAAAGGTCATGATTTTTATAAATATTTGTATATCACTGTTAGAAAGATATGGACGAAAAGAACAATTCAAATAGCTCCTAACCAGGACCTGATTGGCATATAGGCTTCCTGGGCTTTTTCACTGAGTTACATTGTTTTGAGGAGTGGAAAACAGGACAAACATATTTAATGAATGGGAAAAATAAGTCTTTTAATGAACACTATTGATTAGTCCTAAAATACATGTTGAGTTCTGGATTTTAATGCTAAAGAAGGCATGTAATAACCCCATTGTTATCCAACAATAATGCCATGAACTGATTCAAGAGGAAATATTAGTTTATACTAACTGTTGCGGTACACCTAAAAATATCAGGACTTTGACATTATAGATTTACAAAACAAAATGAAGTTACTATAACTCATGTTTTATTGTCAGTAGTTATTACAGCTGAAATGAACTACAACAACTATTTATTAAATAAAACAAAATAAAGAAATTGTGTCTTTAATAAACCATAGTGTTTAATTGCATGTGTGTTTAAAACGATTTATAAACTAGAATACCTAAATTTTTATAATGTTTGGGAAGAGTAATGAAAAAAAGGATGGTAGAAGGAGGAGAAGAGTACAGCGGTTAAAGGTTATCTACATAGAGCACCAGCTTCTACTGGTGTAGTGATCATAATGAAACCACTGTACTCTATATGGCATCGGTGGTGAATTTCCGTGACAATTTATTTCTATTTCCTGTTCTCCGTACTGTATTTATTGTTACTAGTTTATTACTTCTAATGTCTCTATATGTCATGAAATAAGTTAAGTTTTCTGATACATTTAGACAGTATACAGCAAGGAAAGACAAAATTCGGGACTATCTCTTTTCTTACAATTAGTGGTTTTTAATATCTGTTGGCTCAATTTTTTCATTGGCTTTTGTCCATTTCTAAGTTTGTCAAATAAAAAATCATAGATCCAAATAAAAAAATAACTAGGATGAAATTCATTTTTCAGTGAACAACAAAATTGTAAGCTCTGTAAGTCAGCGAAAAAAAGGAATGTGATTCAAAATATTTTATACTTCTTGCCAAAATCATTTACAGTTCCTTCACAAAATGATCATAATGTAATTTGATCTGTTTCTTACATTATAACTCTATTTATAATAATAATTATAACTTTTATAAATACATAAGTGTGTTAAATAACTTTGTTTTGTTTTTTTTATTAGGAGATTGTGTTAAATGTGGGGAAAAGGTTGTAGGAGAGGACAACGGATGCACGGCAATGGATCAGGTCTATCATATTGAATGTTTCACTTGTTGCCATTGTGCAGTTCAACTTCGAGGAAAACCTTTTTATACATTGGAAGGAAAGCCCTATTGTGAAGCTGGTTACTTGGTAAGGTTAATTTATATTACCAAATATAAAAATTTCTTGTAATTTTATAATTTACCTACTACCTATTTAATAACATATAATAAAATATTTAATTACATTAGAATAATTTTATCTAAATTTAAAATTGTATAAATTACTTGTGATTAAGCATTAGGAACACAATTTTTCAGTACTTGATTTCAAAATATTATAGGAATAACTGTTTAAACAGACTGTTTTTGCTTTAGAACTTTTATTTTTATTTTGCTTTATAACCTACCTTTTGACTGTTTTTTAAGAGAGTTAAACAAATTTAGTTCATTAGTATTTATGTTTTTTTAAGGGCAGAGTTAATTTTTTTGGATTAGACAAAATGGACCCAAGTCCACTACAGTGCGTTATTGCTAGTTGCAAAATAATGATGTAGCTAAATCTTTAGTGGACTATTGATCAATCCGCTGTCAAGCTTCTGATTTATTTGTCTGGAGCATTCTGTTGATACGAGACCTGTGTTGCCAAATCTACAAGCCAACCAGTGCCTCCACTCCTGGGTTATTTCATGTTAAAGTACAAACTAATACTATTATTAGTATATATTTATATAATAGTATACTATTAATAGTATTATCTTGTAGTTTGTACTTGGTACAATTTCATTGGCATTTTTATTTTTAAACTCCTATATCACTAGTTATGTTCAGTACGAAACAGGACCCAGGTTCATACTCAATGCCTCCTCCATCATCCTCTGCTCGCTGATTATAGTCTGCTACTGTATTCCAGCTCTCTTCTGGAGCTATCATGAGATTGAGTTGACGTAACATAAAGCAGGATAGGAGGCTCAGAATCAGACATAGCCAGTTAGTAATTGTTTGAGGAAATGCTCATTTCTCATTTGTAGTACAGTTTATAAATTTATGGAGTCGGTCCATCTCAAAAGACAGAAGATGATGTATTCCATCATATCTTCCATATTTCAAGGTTTCCTTTTCTCTCTTCTTTTTCAACCATTGGCCTGTGCATTGGAATTTTTACAGGAGTGTGTGTGACTATCTATATTTTTGTTATTGATATTAAGTTTTTTAAGAATTTTAATATAAATTAAATATTACATTAATTTTTATTTCTCTTATTAATAGACAATATTGCTTTTGTAGCTTACTTTGGAAAAGTGCTCTGTCTGCCTAAGGCCAATTTTGGACAGAATTCTGAGAGCAACTGGCCGTCCCTATCATCCTCAGTGCTTTTGCTGTGTCGTATGTGGAAAAAGCCTTGATGGTATTCCGTTTACTGTCGATGCCACAAATCAAATACATTGTATCGAAGATTTTCATAAGTAAGTTTCATCTACTAATTATATTTTGTTAAAAAAGTTTTTTTTATTAAATAAAATATTTAACATTTTCATAATTCTGTTTCAACTCTTTAATAATCAAAATCTTTTATAATATCTTTGTGTTATGTCATAAATATAATTATCAATTTTTCAAGATACTTTTTATGTTTTTGATGATTTGAAATAGATACTTATCCTTCCATTATAAATTTCTCAGTTCACATCTACTGTTCTTTATGAAAGTGAAACGTGATCCCTTACGGGAGGGAGTTTACATTAGTAGTTAAAAAATTTTAATGTAATCCAAATTACATAACCTGCATCAGATAAATATACTTGAGGTAATGGGTGAATAAAGTGGGAATATAAAGTTGTTGGAATGATGTACAAATCTCGATAAGGGTTATCAGCTCTGATTCAACAGATAGGAAACCTAAGAGGCCATGATGGTTGAGGGTGTTTTGAGACCTTTGTGACTTCTCCACTCTTTGTAGAATATGTTGGTAACCTGCAGGATAACCACAGCAGAAATGTTTAGGTGGGGGTGTAAGTATCCTAGAAGTTATCAGATAAGTAGTTGTAAGGATCTTGTCTGATGTTGAGAAATGAGTTTTATTAGAGTACAGTTAAGGAATCATTTTGGAGTTCAATTGGTGTTATCTCCATCGAATCGTGGGATTCTATTATTATAGGCTTTTATTAATATTTTTACTGCATACTAAATTTTATGCTCAACATGTTTACTTTGTTGTGTTTTTATAATTTAGTTGTTATTTTCAATAAATTGTTGTTTTAAAATATGTAATTTATATCTGTTTGCAATTTTTAGAAAATTCGCTCCTCGCTGCTGCGTGTGTCAGCTTCCAATTATGCCTGAACCTGGTCAAGATGAAACAGTGAGAGTAGTGGCCCTCGACAGGAGCTTCCATATTTCTTGCTATAAATGTGAAGTGAGTGAAATTTTATTGATAACTTATATAATTAATGCTTAAACTTGGGAGATTGTATTTTTAGATTGTTTGCAATATAATCTGAATAATAGAAAAATATGTTATATTTCAACCTTTGTTTTAATTTACTGTATTCATATGTTTGTCTTTTTTTTAAATTGGTCTCAAATTTAATTTGATCATATATTAACATATATATACTGCCTATATAACACTTTATGATTTATATTTTAATTTTTACCTAATAAATAAGTTAAATTAACATTGACGTTTTTATACACTCTGGATTGACCGGTCTCGGCTCTGCCTAGGATGGATAAGGGGATTCTACTGTATGATTATAAATTTCTTCTTATGGAATATAACTCAGCTGTTTAATTTTAAGAGCTGAACAATTGTGGCAATGTGCATGTAGAGGCCATCGTGACCAGTATTATTAAGGTGTCACTTTAGCAACCTTTTTTCAGAAGCGGCACTAGTTCGAATCCAGCTTGAGTGGGTTGATTTTTATATTGTGGTTCCGTCACTGAATCATCTCGACCTTACCATTCTAGCTGGAATAGTTTAATACCTTGGAGGATAACTCCTCCCCCTCTATGCCTGAAATGATCTCATAGGGAATAACTAAAAAAAAAGTTACTGCTTTAGTTCAATGAGTGATATATCAATAAACAGATACAATATAATTCATGTTATGAACATCAAATATCTAAAACCTAGAGATGTGCTGGGTGCTGTGTTGGTTTAATTTTTTATTTTTCTTGGTTTTGTTTTTTTAACTGTTAATATAGCTAGCTACCTATGCTCCCGCAAGCAATAAATAGCTATATAAATATCATGGGACCAAAAATCTTCATTGTCTGTTGTAAAAATAAATTAATTTTTTGGACTAATCCATTGATGCATTAGTCTTAATAAGACTGTTGTGTATTGAGGTTTATTAGTATTGTAATAAAATTCATTTTCTATTTTGTGCTGAAATTGATTTAATTTTACAGGATTGTGGATTGGTACTTTCATCGGAAACAGAAGGAAGAGGATGTTACCCTCTTGACGACCACGTCCTCTGCAAGAGCTGCAACGCTAAGAGGGTTCAAGCGCTCACTTTTCACATGACAACTGACCTCTAGTCTTGTTAAGTCATTATTGACGGCTGTGAAGACCAATACGCACACATATTTTCAAGTTTTACTATATCAGACATAATTTTAGATTTTGGGACTCTTTCTTGATAATTTTAGTACTTGAGGAAGTTGTTAGCCTATACATTTACTATGGGGTTTGTAATTTAATTAAATTAATTTTATAATCGCAAAGTCAAAATTTGATAGCATTAATTCCAAAACTATTACTATTTTGTGACTGTGCCAATTATTATAAGACTACTGGCTTTGCATATATACAATTTTTACCATTTTAGACTACAAATCTTTGCCAAGAATTAAATGGCAAAATTGTCTTACTTTAAAAAGAAACAAAAATTATTTTTTAAAGTTTTTTTTACCAAAAAGCTGTAAATGATTTCTTAAATAATTGTAAAGATTCTAAATCCAGCTTAGATATTTTTTTTTTATTGTCTTTCATTTTTAGTCATTCTTGATATTTGAATTAATATGTGACTTGATTGCCACTTTTATAAATATTTGCTTTTTTTATATTTTATCATTGTTATCTATTTCTATGATTGAGGGAACTTTTTGCGTCCCTATATATATAATAAGTCTATAGTTTGTTTAAATTATTTTACTCGAATAAATAGGTTTTCCTTTATTTCATTTCTTTTTTTGGTTTTAAATCGAAAATAGATTGATAGTTATAATTGATTTTTGTAGTGTAAATAAATTTTGTTTTTTGATGTTAATTCTTGGTGACATTTACAGTTTTCTCCGTTTTGAAATTTTCATTTTTTTTGTCAGTGACATAATGAATATTAAATATAGTAGGGGTCTACATAGAGGCCTTTTGTACTCTGGTCGGAATTCTTGGTTACATGCCTATGAATGAATTATAAATTATTGAATGCCTATTGAATTATAAATTATTTTATTGCCATTAAAAATACAATTTGTAATTATTTTTAGCTCTAGATACATTGTTCTGCCCATTCAGTGTTGGGAATGCCATTTAATTTTTTCCTGACTTAAGTTATTGATTTATTTAAAGGAATTAGTTACTTCAAGTTATTTATGTATGTATTATTTAGCTTTCTTTTTTTTTTTTTATTAACATTCCAAAATAATTTATTTTTAGGATAATATGGTGTATGATGCTGTTCCTTTTTTTTATATTGCCATTTATAATTAATTGATTTTTAAATTATGTTTTGTAAATTTTTATTTGTTAGTTTTAAGATTTGTACTTGCTCATTATTTTTAAATTAGAAATTTTGATGTATTAATTGTTTATTTTAGTAATTTTTCAATATAGAAGAGATATTTTATTATTATTTTTTTAAATTTATTTTGGTTATATATGTTGGTTGCATTATGAATATTTTTAACTATTGAATGTTAAAGGTATTTTAATAGTTTTGTTTATCAATTATGACTTTTTTTATAAATTCTTAAATTTATTGCCTTCTCAGCAAACTATTTTTGGGATGAAGTATTGTTGAGCTGTGTTAATCATCATTGAAGGCTTAGTGCCGTTACAGTGTTCTTATTGAGGTGTAGATAGTTGACCGTAGATTAATGGTTGAAGAAGTTTGTCAGGGGGTGCGGTCAGCAAAGAACAACATAAATAAATATGGTTTTGTTTATTTATGTTGTTCTTTGCTGACCGCACCCCCCGACAAACTTCTTCAATACAGTGTTCTTACTGTTGATTCCTCCTCATCACATTTTCTTGGCGAATTTGATGTCCAGCAGGTTAAAGGAACTGTCGATTATTAATATTTATATCTATATTAAATTTAAAAATTCATTTATATAATTTAACAAATAGAAGAAAACTTGTTATTGACAAAGGTGAAAGATAAACATTCATAAATCATATGAAATAATAATAATTTTTGAGATTGTCCATAAAAATAATGCATCATTTTCCTTTGTTTCATCATGTTTACTGCTTCACTTAGTTATTTCCCATAAAAAGGGGGAAGAAAAAAAAAAAAATTTTATATCTCATTAAGTAGATTTAAAATACTACTTTTCTTAAGTAACTCCTTCCTCCACCATTTTGCTTAAATAAAATAGAATAAATAATATTTAACTAAAATGTAAATGTATTGGACGTGAAGGTTAAGCCTATGCAGAACTCAAGTTCTTGCTGGTCGATATTCCATTTTCTTAGCTTTATGTGTATATCATATTTTTCCAGTGAGCTCTTTGTTTCTAAGGCACAATCTTCCCTCAAAAGTTACATTGCGAGTTTTGATCCTTTGTCTTATCAGCTGATCTCAACAAATATTTTATTAACCTTAATAACCCTTATTGTACTATGAGTAAGATATTTTGCCTTTTAGATGTTTGAAATTTCTGTGTCCGTTTCACTCTCTGTAACTGTTCACTGGTAATATTGGTCAGGAACTACTTTTTCTTTTCAATTATAAAATTCGTGAACCTCTTTCCTGCACAGATATTCCCCCTTACAGTCTCTCAACGGCATACTTCTTGTATCCTGCTCTGTTTTTAATGAATTTATTGTTCGGAATGTATTGTCAAGAAAGTACTATTCAACATCATTTAGTTATCACTTGCATTAATAACAACGCATAGGTTTCCTACATGTTTTTATAGAAAATGATTTAGAACTCCTGTCCATTTCTTGATGTTTCATTCGATTCATATTGAGTCATTTGCATCGACATGTTAACTTCTAATGCATCTCTCCTCTTTTGAAAGTGTATTGAATGCAGGCTTTAGATCGAGGAACTATGAAATATTCATGTTCACCCCAACTCTTCTGTGTGTTGTGTTCTCTCAGTCAACCAGGTAGTCTGAAATACATCAACATATATGAGCTTCCGATATGTTTTAAATTAAAAGAAATGGACAAACTTAGATTGGCTATTTATTGATTTCAAAAGAAAATTTGATAATATATAATTGTATTGGCAAATATTGGAAAAGAGAGTGCGCTTAATAAGTTAATATTGGATAAGAGGAAGTTTACTACTGTTGGTACGTTTTAGTTGATGAAATAATTTTTATTCCAATATTTTTTTTTTTTTTTGCTACTGTATGGCCCTAAAGTCACTCATAAATTATGGCCTAAATGCCTATACTAGTTTTATTATAATAAATATTTTTGTTCAGAGAAAAATGTATTAATTGATAAACTAGATGCTTGATATTGTAAAAAGAATTATTTTGTCTAAAATTATTGCAAGAAATATTATATAATGTAATTATAATATGCTGTTCCTTAGAGGTGATATCTTTTACATTTTTATATTTCAGTTTTTGTAGTCAAGAGCGATATTGACACAATGTCTGTAAAATTAGAATGTCTAAATCGCTCTTAGTGAATTTCTACTTTATATTTATTGAGGAACTTGAAATATCTTACTATTTAGCACCCTTTGCTCGGCATTACTGATGACATTCTTGTCTTACAGTTACCTATTAATAATGTCTTCAAATGAAGAATGTTTCATTAAGAACTTGGCATTTTTTTGAAATATTCTCTATGTGTATATGTATAGCTGAGCAGGGAAAATAGCAACTACGAAGTTGTGTCCTAATAACTTTTAAAGGTGCTATGCCATTTATATTTATGGTTTACGTTCCATGAAATTATTGTAAATAGAAATTGAATATTTAGTGGAGAAATGTAATATTATATTATCCATATATATTATTAAAATATATTGTTTTTTTTTATCCCCTTGAACCTTTTTAATTTCATGTGGTATGGAATCTACATTAGAAATATTTAAAAGATCATATTTCTTCCTGAAGTAGATAAACTATGGTATTTATTCAAATATTCGTTTTTTATTTTTTAAATTAACCAAATTTAAAGTTTTGATACTCCATGATGCAAAAAAATAAAGTGTCCAAGTTTGTACTATTTCCACGAAATTTTAGAGTTATAGTTATGAAGAATGTTTCAAGAAAAATATACAAAAATAAAGCAATACAACATGGGCTGAAAACTATCAATTGTTTAGTGATATTTTTTATTTAAAAACCTTTTTTTCTTTTATAACGACTAAAATTCAAATGCCCTGACATGATTAATTGCAGTTTTGTTTATGATTGAACTATATAGTTTTTGTTTAAATATAAAAAGATGTTCAGGGTAGCGGTCAAAAAAGAACAAATAGTTTCTAACTATTAGTTCTTTTTTGACTGCAACCCTGACCATCTTCTTAGTGCAGGATTGAATCTAATGAAAATTCATGGAATGATCTTCAATAAAATAAGAAGTATATGAAGAAATGACAACATTTATTATTTTAATCCATAATTAAGTAAGATATTTATTTTGAAAAGCTGTTTAATCGAACTATAATTATTAAGAAATGTGCACCCAATGATTAAAAAAAATAATGATTATACAATTAAAATGAATTAACATTAGTTTTAGATCTACCTTTTTTAAAAACTAGATATAAATCATTATCAACGAAATTGTGTCTTTCTAAAAACTTGCCTTTTACAATTTGATCACTCTCATCAAAGGGATTTTATTGTTAGTTAATTTAGCTTATTTTTGGAAATTCTCAATTCCAAGCTTTCGGCTAAATTAAAACTAGTCAGTGCTTTTGTAAATTAATAAAGAAACTTATGCAAGACATGGATTTTAGTCTTTACTGGAAATTTGTGTTACTAATTAATGGAATAAAATTACTAACAAATAGATTGTTAAATCAAAAGATAAACTAATGAATAGAGTAAGTATGATTTTGGTTATGTTTTAATTTTATTTGTATGTTGTGAGTTTTATCATTTATCTAAATATTTAGACAATTACCAAAAGATATGCTTCCAATTTTTTTGGCTTATGTTCCATGAAATTAGCACATTTATTTTAAAATATTAAGAATAGCACTACTCTTATGCAATTGAAACACAAAATTTCGATTTTTAGAGATAATATTAGGAGAAGATAAATGGATGTAATATAATCCAATAAGTTAATCAAATGCATTATTTATCTTCCAATGCATGTAGTTTTTAGTTTACTTTTCATTTTTTTCTAATTATGTTTCAAGTATAATTCTTGGAAGGAATTTTGTATCAAGGTCTGAAAAGAGGAAATTGCGGGTAGATAAGTGCTGAACAGCTTTGAAATTTAAGCCTATAACTTTTTGTATAGTGAATTTTTAAATTTTCAATAATTTTGTAAGAGAATAGGCACATTATTAAACTTCAAAATTAAAGAATTATCGTATGTTCTAATAACAATTATTCATTTCATCCTCAAAACTTATATTTCTTGTGATATAAGATGTTTTGGATTGAAATGAAACTTACTTTGAAGTGTTCAAGTTCCCCCTATGTTCGATAGTAGCTGTTGAATTAATTTGGAAAGGCCAGAAGGGGGTAAATGGCGACTGGCTAGTCTGAACCAATTCAACTGTTTTTCTATCCACTAAAAATATAAAACTAGTTACTGTATGCTTAAACTGTTTCTTTATGTTTATAGGAATTAGTTAAAAATTATGAACACAATACAGTCAGTTATTAATAAAGTAATCATAATGAATAGATCAGTTGATGTAACAGTGGCTCTGACTACAGAATAAAACCAATGATAACAATCTTGTTTAATTGATATCAATTGCTCCTTTAAAAAAAAATACAGTTTATAAGTATTTTACATAGTTTCCATTGATGAATTAAATAAATTATACACGAGAAAATTAATTCAGAACTTTTATATATTTATGTAAACACAACAAGAGTCGTTAATATCTCATTTTTATCGTGAAAATCACATTTTATCGTTATTCATAATAACCAAAGGTTTAGTACAGGGTTTCTGTCTGCTTATCTAATTTTAATAATAATATTCTTTATTTATTCTAGGATTGATCCATTGAGAATAATATTACAGGCGTCAAAATTAGGGTTTAGAGCCTTAGAGTAAAATACAAATTAAAGATGAAATTACAAAACATGATAAAATAAAATAATACAATGAATTTGATATGATACCAATAAACAACAATGATTAACAGAATATATAAAATAAGGATAGAACAAATAAAATAAAACCACATGTCATATCTTAAAACATAAGATGACTTCTGATACACAATTTTAATACTTTTTTAAACAAGACTTTAACCCACAACACCACAAGTGGTTCATGGTATGGAACCAGTAAATATTATTTGTCTACTTTTTGCATCATATCATATCACTGATCTGGATATGATGCAATAAGAAGAATAATGACTCAACTGTAAACATTTTGAATGTCATTTTGTTGTGTTGGCAGGATCAAAAATGAATTCACTAGATGTTTGTCAGCCGACTTAATTATGCTTAGAAATTAGCCAAGGGAAGAATTTTTCAAGTACAATTATATTGATTAGAAATCAAGTGAATCCATCTTGGAGCCTGCTGAGACAATAAAGTCAATTTCACAAAATTTAACAACTGCCTCATTATCCAAGAAAGCCATAGATCCTAGTTGAGAAGGTGGCTATAACTTCTATACTCATGTGATGTGAAGACGAAAACTACAATGAAATCTCTTAAGAGACAACCCTGCATAATGGAAAGCCTTCTTGACAGAAAATTTTATTTAGATCTAGGCCAAGGTAGATATTAATGCATTTGATCCCCTTTATTTTATTCCAAGTCAACACTTTTCACTCCTCCATAACAGTCCTAAGATATAAACATAAGATACAAACTGACGATTCTAGAACTAAATCATAATTATTCTAAGCCACAAATTATATATGTAAAAAAAAAAAAAAGTACTGCTACAATCTATGAATGGGCAGGAGAGCAGTACTTTGTAAGGAAGTAGTGTTGCTGGACCAATGGTTGCACAAGGTGATTTGGACAGAATTATGCTCGACTACCATATTTTTCCCCAATTAAGGATACCCTCTTTATGAGGCTGGGAGGACCCTGGAGGGCTCCAGAACACACAGGGTTAACTCAAGGCAACTGTAACAGAATGATTATCTGTTACAGCTAATTTGAATTTAGGTCCTTGGAGTTAGTAATATAGTGCCTTACCACTCAGCTAATCTGCTCTCCAAATTATATATGTATCCTAAAAAATAATGGTAGAGATGAGATGTTGCTTGAGTAATGCTTTGACTTTTTTTTTTTTTAAATAGTAAAATTTTTTTTTCTAGTACTTATGAGGGATCATATGCTAGCTTAAATGACGATATGTAAATCATTTCATTATTTCTTTTCTTTATTCTTTTTACATTAACCCCTTCTTAATGGAACATCCATGTAATCAACAAAAATTACCTTCCCTGTGATTGTCCGTTATACAGACGTTTCACTGTAAATCCAATAAAGGGTTTCATCAGAATGATTATACTCAATTCAGAAAACATCCATTACATCATTTAACATTAAATAAAAAATTGTTAAATATTGTTGAGAAACTTGGAGAAAAAGAAAAATCTATTTCTTTTCAGTATGAAATATTGCTAAATTAATAAAGCAATTTAAAATAGATATACAGAATATATATAAAATTTAATAGGACTTTATTAAAACTTTATACTACCCATTTCAAAAAAGTGGTACAATATCGTCTTTCGATATTACAATAAATTATTTATAATATTTGGCATTCAAAAAATATTTAAATTATAATAATTAATTTTGAGATTAATATATTTCATGATAATTAATATTGAATTTTACAATTGTAACTTTTTTGTAAAAATTTCAAAAAAATTTTCGTTTTATATATATATCGTACGATTTCGTGATTTCAACCATAATAGTCAATTAGATGAGACATTAAATATATTCTACATTTTAAAACTATATATTTGCTTGTTTGAAGTAACAAGTTGCGTTTTTATTTTATCTTATGCCAAGTTCGTGCCTAATTTAGAGTTAAGATCGCGATCGCAAAGGCGCAGGAATTTTCAATAGTCCGCTTAAATTTCGTTACCAATTCGTTTTACTTATTCACATTTCATTTTTATAGGTTTGTATATATTTAAATATGTAAAAATCTATGACTATTTTATATAAAAATGCATATTGATAGCATATGGGAGATAAAATATTTAAAGATTCAGCGTTTTGAGTAAATAATATACATAGAAAGCTAGAGAGTACACTTACCAGTTCTTGACTACTAAAGAAATAATAAGTATCAGTATACAGATACTGTAAGGATGTATAATGCATCTATTTCTCTCATATATTGATACCTGTTTATGTATGTATGTATATGTGTATGTGTGTGTGTGTATATATATATAGAGAGAGAGAGAGAGAGAGGGAGAGAGAGTGATTGAGAGGGAGGGGATGGGTAGTGTCACAACTTGGATTACAATTTATTCTATTTTTTTTTTTTTAAGTCATTTTTTTAAATAAAATATGAAGAGCTACTGTTGAAAAAAATTATAAATTATTGATTTGTGATGAATGGTACAGGACCATAATGTACCCTTGATAGGGAGAGCCCTTGTGCTTGGATCATGAGAATCTTGCACATATTATTTTAACATCCCCAACGTTTCAGCCATACATATCATTAGCAAGAAAAATTTTATTTATTACATTATGTTTTACAATATTATTATTAAGATCTTTGTAGGCTATAATATGCTAGTCCTCGAATTATTACTTTTAATAATTATTTCAACTATAATTTCATATTAACATACTTTTATTTCATATAACCTTTTTAATAGAACAAGTAGAACGTAAAAGTATAAAGTAAGAGAAAAAAAGTATGTTAAATATAAATAAATGTGAAATAAGAGTTGTCTTTAATAAAAGAAAGTTGGAATAATTAATAATGAAATAAAAGCAATAAATGGAAGACTTAGATATTATTTCTTTTTTTTAATAATAATATTATAAAACACGATGTAATAAATAAAAATTTTCTTGCTAATGATTTGTATGGCTGAAACGTTGGGGGTGTGAAAATAATAAGTGCGACTCTAATGGTCCAAGGTGCACAAGTTGCCACTATCAAGAGTACATTATGATCTCGTAAAATTGACCACAAATCAATAATTTATAATTTTTTTCAATAACAGTAGCTCTTCATGTTTTATTTCAAGGAATGGCTTTAAAAAATATAGAGTAAATTGTAATCCTTGGTCCATATGGCTGAAGATATGGTGTCTATATGGTGATGTGAAATGATTAGAATACTTTACTATCATATATTATAAAGTCAAGACTACTTGATCATTCTAATTTTTATTTTATTTTTACAGTTTGTGTATATTTAGTGTTCAAGATTCATATGTGAAATGCTACAGCAACAGGTTTCTCTACACTCAAGTCCAAAGGTTCTATTAAAATTTTTACTTACATTATTCTACTCATGTGTATAACTGTTAGCAATTGAGTCATTGAAATAGAAAAGGCTGAATGTGCCAAAAAAGTAGTTATGAGAAAAATGAAAAAAAATAAAAAACAGGTAGCTGGCCACAATTGTTATTCTAAAATTATGAAAAAATTACAGCTCTTGGAACTAAACCATTCAAGATTCTTCATTGTAATCCCATCAAAATTTCATTTTTCATATTTCTGGTAATTACAGCCTTTTCCATTTCCATGCATCAATTGTCCCTCAATGCTATACAAACATTACTTAAACATCTATCTTATTGGAAAATGCATTTTTAGTTTATATAAAAAAAGTTACTTGCTACACAATAAAACTATTATATGTTGGTTCATATATATTTTAAGCAAAAATGAGTTTTAATATAAAACAGAAGTCTGAAAGGTTAGATTTTGAGCTATGATAGCATTGTATTTAGAGTGAAATATAAGTTCTAACAATTGCTTACTCAATCTATGGAAGTTTCTCTAACAAGAAGTTATTACCTTATGAAAACAAAAAAAAATTATAAAGATTCTCTTTAATAACACATGGAAAATATACTTCATTTTGAAAACATATTCTTGTAATTTATCTATTTAATATGGAGTGGGATATTTCAGAGGGTAAGACAATGGTCTCCTAATGTCTGAGCATGGATCAGGCAAAGAAAATTTATTTTTTGTTGTCTCAAGTGCAGACTTACTCTGTGTTAGAAAGACTCCCCAGAGATGCATCCAGTGTCTATAAGGTGGTTACCAAGCCCTTCAATGAGAGGACCTGGCAGTTGAGCATAAGTGCTGACGTTATTACCTACTATAATAGTGATAAAACAATATTCTCTTATGAAGTATTGAACCTAAGACCTTTCATGCATTAAATTTCCTTTATTTAACAATCGATGAATAATTTGGAAAATAAAATCTCATAACGTTTAAACGCTCTCCTTACTATCTTATTATATTTTGAAAAATAATGGACTTCGAATAGTTATTATATTTTAAATGAAATAGGATTTGATTAAAAAAAAAATGGAAAAGTGTGCTATGAAATTAAGTAAAAATATAGTATGATGGTATTAATGGGTGCTTTTCATGTTTAATTTTTAATATGTTATAAATAGAGACTGAACAGTTATTCACTTTGCACAATAAGTTTTATTTTAAGTAATTCACCTAGACTTTCATTTTTAAATTACAAAAAAACCTTTTTTTTATATTAATGTTTCAGCTGCCCCTTTATCTTTTGGGATTTATTAAAACATTTTCCCAGAAAAAAAAATTAATATCTTTTCCAATATAAATTACAATGTAAATTCAATAGAGCGTTAATTATCCAAATGTTCAATTATTCCTACCAGCAGAAACATAAAACCTTTACTGATTTCATATATATTTTAATGATTTGTCCAAAACTAGTTTTTCTTCCAAAAATTATATATTTATTTCATCATATGAGCTATACTTTATATAAATTCTTAAAACCAATTATGATTTTATAAAATTATATTATTATTGAAGGCTGCGTTGCTAGTCATGTTGGAGATGGAAGAGTATTTTCAGCTCTAGACTTTGCTTTGAGTGATTATAGGTACAGACTTGAAACTGGCATTTTACAGGAAATATTGTTAAAGAAATTAAACTAGTGTTAAATTAAATGCTGTAATGGGTATGTTCATGTGTTCCATTGTTTATATTTTAGAGTACATTTTTATCTACAATTAATTTCTGGATTAATTCGTTTTTCAAAAACAGTGAGCATAACAGTTATAATAAAACTTTCATTTTAAAGTTTAGAGAATGAATATTTTGATTAAACTTTCGTAAAAAGTTTTGAAATAAAAAGCTTTTAATTTATAATGGAATTTTTATGCCAAAGCCAAAATAAAAGTTATAGTGATTTCTTATTATTATAAAAGTTAAAAATCTGCTACATTTTCTGGTTATAATCAATATTCTATTTTGGTGTTATATGCACTAATTACTTGTATTGCATCAGTATTCTCTTATCAAATAAAGACCAACTTAATTTGAAATCTCGGTAAGACGCATGAAGAGGGTCTTGTATAACTTTTATAATGGTATCTTGACTGTTGAGTATTTCAATAGTTTAGTTATACATATTACCAGATGTATTGCTGCAAAACCGTATTAGTGAGAAGTGGGTAAAATTTTCAATAATTTTTACCTGATTTCCCAACTTGCTGAAGTTCTGATGAGGCTTCCCTGAAATTTTCTTTTTTCCTTAACATTTATGGTAACTGATCTTTCTAAATGTTTTTTAAATCATTTTATATTAGGATTTATGGAAATCCTTAGAACCACATTGTTTTAAATAAGACTATATCGTAAATTTTTTTGGTAACAGTTCTACATTTATATA
>NW_027109445.1:1265348-1305769 GCF_000696795.3 Halyomorpha halys
AAAGAACAACATAAATAAACAAAACCATATTTATTTATTTTATGCCGACGTTTCGACCTGAGTTTCAGGTCTTCATCAGGGGTTGTGTCTTTGAGGAGGGAAATATTCGAACTGGAATGCAGCAACTTCTTCAGGTATTTTATCATAAACTATCACGCCAGAGCTAGTGTAACAGTACAATCTTCACTTTTATGAGTATACAGTTGCAGTTACCTTTGTGTCAGGTATTTGTCGAGTAAAATGGGAATTTTCATGACTGCGATTGGATAATTTTGGTCGGGAGATCTATGTTATTGTTTAGTGATGGTTTACTAAAGATTTGACGTTAATAGACGTCCGAGCAGCTTTCAAGAGTATATAAGTAGGGAAACTGCACTCGGTAAATATAATTCAGGTGATATTGAGGTGAATAAGATGGACGTGTAAATTTTTAGGACTTGTAACAACAGATGCCTAAAAATTTTATAAACACTGATCTGATCCAACAGGTAAACGGTCGAGGGGTAGGCCGAAGCGTAGATGGGAGGATTGCATCAAGACTGAACTTATAGATTTGGGTTTGGACATGCGTCACTAAAAAGATGTATGCCGACACCGATTGATGGTAGCGGCATCGTACCTCTGAGTTCGCTAAATATTCACTATTGTCATACACAAGTAGAGGCAGAGAAGGTTGAGCACGTTTAGGTGAGGGTCCCAGAGTGCCCAGTTCGGAACGGTGTGGGTTCAATTTCCAACTGGAGGAGTTAATATTTCATTCTCAGTGATCCAAAGAAATGAATCGTGAATTAAATAGTTTTGTCCAGATTAGTAACGAGGTTTAGGTCTATTTTTTAACCTGTATAGTATTTTATTTCCTAAACTTATAGATATAAATAAATATATAAGTATTTTTATTTAAGTACATACATATCCTTTCCTTACCTTGAATGTTTGGTTTTCTTCTAATTATTTTTAATTAAACAATTTTAGGATACCATGTGACATAATGCGTAACCTTAGTTTGTCAAGGTTTGTAATTTTGAGAAACGGATCTCCAAAGTTAGAAATTCCTATTAAGAGTTGTCATGATATAATAATAAAATATATTAAAAGTGGTCTATAGAATTATATGACAATACACAATTTTATAACTAATAGCTCTGAAATTTATTTGAAAGCAAAACAATGTGATCTTTTTTTTTCCTTTTTTTTTTTTTAATATATAAGCAGGTGGTCAGGGTTGTGGTCAAAAGAGAAACAAAAATAGTTTACAATTATTTATTTTCCGACGTTTCGTCCCACTTTGGAGGGCTTCATCAGGGGTAAAAAGATACAAAAAAAAAACTGAGAATATTACAACAATAAGATACAATAAGGCAGTTTAAGCTAGGATATATATTACAATAAAAATAAAGTGATAAGAAATTACATATAAATAAAAGGAAGGAAGGCGTAAAATAGTATCAATATAAAATAAAATTGAATAAACAATGATAAGAATAAAAAATAAATAACTGTTTGTTTAAAAGTTATATTAATTTTTTCTTACATTATTCCTCCTTGCAGAACCGTTGGTCAAGTAACAGTGCTTCTTACAAAGCACCCTTTATCGGTTGTAACGTTACAGATTTTATATATTTTTTTAATATATACACTGATATTTAATATATTACATAATAATTAATAATTTTATATCTCATAAATAATTCGTAATCTTCTCAAGAAATGTTGTGCATACTAGAAGTGTATTGAATTTTACTATAGTTAAAATACACCAAGTAAAAAATAAAAAAATGATTAAGGAAAAATATATTCTATGTTGTGGTATTTTTTTTATTCAATAGTATGTGATTAAATTTTGATCATAAATGATCAAGGTTTTCATACCAAAATATTAATTTTGTTTTATTTTTAAGCAAACACTAAAATATAAATTGTTTGTTTCATTGGAGTAGAATTGATTTCTATTGATAATTCAACTTTGATAACATTCCAATCTATATTTATACCAGTATAGGTGCTGGGATATAATGAAATAAGAAATATATAATCGTTCATAATTCTTTATTAACACTTTAAATAAAAAGTTGCCATCTTTTCTATATTATTATATATTTATATATAGTGAACAGCTGTAAGGGAATATTCTTAATAAAAACAAACTGCGAACCTTAGAAGTAGATTGTGGATCTCACCTACAAACAGGTAGGTAATATTGAAACAAAACATAGAATGCTTAGGCCCATTGGTATAACAAAAACAAGATAATAGTAACAAAACATTATTAAAAACAAGCTGCTCTTTATAAGGAGGCAGCGCATTAGTAAAACAATGAAAGACATTAAAAACATTTTGCTCTATTTTCTTTCTTTATTTTACATTCTGATATACAATAAATAATAGATTATAGACTATTACAACTGGGACGATTTCATCTTCGGGGGAGGGGGGATTTTAAAGCTTAGTAAGATGAATAATATAAATATGTTTAGAAGTGATTAGGTGCTGGTTTCACATTCAACACTACAAATGGAATGTAAAATGTACGGAATTTCGGTAAAGATCTACAAAACAGCAAAGTTCAGCAATATTAGCCCAACTCTATCTCTCATCTGACAAACATTTCAAGGCTGGAACGAGAGCTCCCAACATAAAATTTAAATATATACATATATTATAAAACCCTAAATAGATATAATTATTTTCAAGAATTGGTATGGGGGGGGGAGAGGGGACATGGGAATTTATTGCCACAATAAAACAGTATTTTAGTCCCCAAGAGGATTCTAGGGGGCGCATCTCACTATAAAATATTGATCTCTCATTACAGGTCTGTAAAACAGCGATAATTCATCACAATTGTCTCAAATCCGCGTGTAACAAATGGAATAAATATTTAAGTACAGAAATAAAACTATAAATCAACATTTGAGCTTGGAGATCTATAAAAGGTTCCTTGTCCAGCTTTGGTGGGTGGATTATGGAGCCGAGAATAAACTAACCATAATGTACCCTGTCTCAACTAGTAACCTATTTTATTTATTTCCTAACGTGTTTAAATATCGAACTGTTAACTGCCAACTGTCAAGTTCCGCACGACCAGAAACAAGATAATAAAAACAAAACTAGAGTACAACACCTAACTGCAGCTGCTATTTTACACAATTTACCAAATAATCAAATCTTATCAATATTAAACTTATCATTTATCATCAAACTGTACAAAGAGAACGTTCGGAGAATATTATTTACAATTCAAAAGTAACAAAAAGGAACAAAAGGAACCGCAAAACGTTTCTTAGAGCAACTCCATCCACTAAGTACATACACATTATGTAAAAAGTACATTTACAAGTACATGGTACTCATCATCAACAAAACTCATTTCAAAATTCGACGTAGTCTTAAAGTCGAAACATGCATATCTATGATACCACAACAGTCAATAGTCCTTAATCGCAGACTGTCAATATACACAAATAAATTTTATACAATTGTCCACATCTCATATATATATATAACTCTAATCCATTTGTACACTGAAACATTTATACACACTGAACTCAGCGAGTGTTTCAAATCCATTGTTAACATTAAGACGCCGATTCGAGAATCGACCGGAGATAAAAAATATCGATAGTCTATAAAGCACCATCCCGTTCCTACAGATAATCTGTAGGCATGTAATATTATTGTCCTTTCTCCTTAAGCCCTTGGAGGAGGTGTTCGGTGGTCATGAGTGTAGGAGCAGGTTGGTGGGCGTAGTTCCTGATCTGATGGAGGGAGATGAGCTGGTTGGGAAACCCGTTGGAGGTTACAGGCGCCTTAGGGATTTCCATCCCGACAGAAGTCTGTACGCCCGGCAGCTGCCCCATTTTGGTCCCGGGGAAGGCGATGGTGTTGTAGGACAAGTAGGCCGGTCGATGATGATCAGGGATCTGGTGGTGGTTGAGGTGATTGTGATGGTGGCTGGGAACACCCATCGACTGAATAGGGGTGAACGCCGACGCTGAGGATGTGTTGGTCTTCCCTGATATGACGGAGTCATGGTAGTTGAGAGGTGAACCAGTAGCAGAAGGCGTTGGAGGAGGGGCCGGGGGCTGTACTCCTCGCATGTGGTGATCTTCACCATTCATATCAGGCCTGTGATGGAGGTGGTCTGGAAGGACACCGTTCTGGCCGTATGCATCGTGCTGTTGCATGACGTCGACAAGGTTGTTGGCCGTATCGGGTGAAACTTTGGGCCAATAGTGAGGATTGTCCAAGCTGACCCTCGGTATCCCGATGATGGGGGGCCTCTTGTCCGTCCTTTCGGCGTGCTTCTGCATATGCTTGGTCAAGTAGGTCTCTTGAGTGTAGGATTTTCCACAGTATTGGCAGATATGAGTCTTGAGGTGTTTGGACTCCTTATGCTTCGGTATGTGTTCGAGGAGCGATGGTTCGTCGCTAAAACACTTATAGCAGGAATTGCACTTGTAAGGTTTGTCAGTCTGGTGGCACCGAGAGTGGGACTGGAGATTACTGAGCTGGCTGAAGGCCTTGTTGCAGCCTGGGTGTCGGCACTTGTAGGGTTTGTCCCCGGTGTGGGTACGGATGTGCTGCTGCAGATGGGACAGCTGAGTGAACTTCCTCTGGCAGATCTCGCAGCGGTACGGCTTGATACCCAGGTGGATCCTCGTGTGCTGGCTCAAGTAGGAGCTGTTCGCGAAGGTCTTGCTACACTGATTGCACTTGTATGGTTTCACCTCCCGCATGTGCAGTTGTGAATGCAGCTGCAGCTCCGACTTGGACGAGAATATCTGAAACAGAAGATAAATGCACGTTAGGAAAACAATATTTAATTTTTAAAAAAACTTGTAATATGAATACAAGTACTAATAGGTGCAAACATATTAACACTAACCAAATTAAATATGTATATTCTGGATTTTCTTTTTAGGAAGTCTGGTAAGTCAATTGCAATAATTTTTTTTAAGGTCAAAAACTTCTTTTGAATATATTTTATTCAAAAGAGTAAATTATTATTTATAGTGTATTATTGTTGTTTATAGGTTTATTAAAGTACATGAATATTGGACAATAGTCCCGAACCGTTGTGCAACATTATGATAATTTAGAATAAAATATATTCAAATTGGAAGTTTTTGACCTCAAAAACTTTATTGCAACTAAATATGCATAGTGTTAGTGAATCTTAATCACAACCACAGATCTCATCTGGTCCAGAGGACCAGCAATTTTGTTTTAAGAAATCATCATTTACTTGAATATAATATGATGCTGAGAGAGTAAGTTTTTTTTCAATAGATCTCTAGGGCACAGTCGGTGTTATACTTGAGGATGATCGTAAAGATAAATGGATGCATGGATTGATTGAAGAACCAGGATTAGACGATGTATGAATTGATTGAAGAACCAGGCCTAGAATGATTAGGGTTACTAAACTAAGGTCATCAAGTTAAGTTTTGTTGAAGAACCAATTTTTAAAAAAAGAGAATTTTGCCTGAGAACTTTTGTTATCAGTCGGTTTGGCAGGTTTATCGTCTCAAGGATACTTATTTCGACTTAAAGTCATGGGTCGATTTATGTTATTGGAGTCCTGACCTTCTGCGCAGGTCAGGCCAATGTCGCCATATCTACTCTGCGTAACAGCTACCGCCATCCCTGTTCAAATACAATCAACACAATACATTACACATACAGACCTTACAAATCAACAACAATTCAATGATCTCTGATGTATATAACATCCACATCCATCAAACCGAAGCAGACAGTTACTGAGTAAGAAATTAGCTGGATAAAATTAATCAACATCGATTTAGAGACTGATCGATATGCGAATCGATTATTGTAAAAGAGTAGACAGACATATATAATGGAAAGTAGACAGGTACAATCGAGTCAGTAATGTAATGTAGCATCAGGCCTAGGATGAGAAGATATATCGCCTATAACTGTCTTCACATATTTATCTGGACAACTGCATTTACATATTCTTTATCAGTTCCATTTCTGACCCTCTATCCCTTTACCGCCAATTACACACGTCTTTATTTTTATCCTCTTCCAATTTGTTTTTATTTTCTCCCCTTCGACGATTCGTTATCGGATTTATTCGTCTGATGAATGGCGTTTACCAATACTCCATTTATCATCTATTAAATCAAGTCGAATTTTCACCTTTTTTTTCTTCATTGTTTTATCTGAGAAGATACTCTAATATGTTATTATGTATAATAAGCAAGGAAATATATCTGAATTTCGAAAATTCCTTCCTTATCTTCAATCATTGGTTAAATACAATCAATTAAAAAGTTTGCTTTACAGCAATTAAGAAAATATTTAAATTTGTAAAAAATATCAAATTATGTACTGCAATCTTTTAGATTAATATTAATTACTTTCAGAAGCATGTACAATACAATATATTTATGATTACATAAATATTTTCAAATTTGCTTTATTTTAAAATTTTTATAAGTCCTAAAAAGAAAAATATATGAGCTGCAGTACTGTAATAATAGGCCTCAGAAATAAATAATAAATAAACTAATAAAGATGAGAAGACGAGATAGATTTGTATTGAAGGCTGGATTCAAGATTCGTGAAGGAGATTTACATAGATATCACCTGGTCATCTCAACAAGGAGATTCGGTGAGGGCATATAGTCAGGCGCCACGGAACTAAAAATTTCTTCTCTTTTTATTTTTTGTTTTTCTAAATTCGTCCTTCTCTCCGATGTTCCTGACAGCTTTATTATCCTGCGACACTGGATTTATGCCACCTCGGAGGACAGTTCTTAACACGATGATGAGGAAATGACAAATTGGTACGATATAGTCTACTTCTCAGACGCTGGTCCCGGATTTAGGACTGACATTTTGACAGTCGAAGAAATTTGTCAAACTGCCCGACGCCGCTCACTCCTTACCGATTTTTTTTTTCACTTTGTCCTATACAAAAATAAATAATCTGAGATGTTCAATTAGTAATGAGATAGCTCAATTAATTATGCAGAAATCCATCCAACATTAGTTTTAAAAAATAAATATTCTTTGTAAACGAACTTCTTAAAAAGTCTAGTCTCTCTGACTCTTAGAAAAAATTCATATATTATAAATATAGTTTAAATTATATAATTTATTTTATTAACAATTTAAACATATTAAATAGTAAATAAGTAACATTCCTACGAACTCTTACTCAAACTGTGTTTTCCATTCACAAATACACTTCTTATATTCAATCAATTTTTTTTATTACCCTCCTGGCCATTTCTGACATACGGAGGAGGGAAAGGATCTCCACATTATTTATACAGAGTGGGAAGGGCGAGTGTAAATTCTGTGGGACTGCCACGAAATAAAAGTCAACCTACTCAGTCCAAAATCGAACAGTTTCCCACAACTTGAGTAAATACAAAAATACATAATCCAATATTGTAACAAGCATTAACAAATAAAATTAAAATTTAAAAATTGTAAACTGTTCTCTTAAAAAATAGTTATTTTTATCTTAAAATGCCATTTATTAAGTAATGAAAAATTTATGAAATGTTGCTAAAATAGATTATTGAATTGACGGCAATTAAACCAAATGTATTTTATTAGCTTAAAGTAACAAAAGAATTTGTTTTTTGATCCATTAACTGTGCAATTTTAATAAAAATCAATATTATTTTTTAAAATTTCATTAATTACTCTAATGCAATAAAATACCATTATAAAAGTGGAATACGTTGTTAAAAAAATTGTATTAATAGCTGCCTATGGTACGATATGGTTACCGAAAAATTAGAATAATAAAAATTAATATTTAAAATTACAATATATTTTCTTATATATTATATCCTAGCGTCTAATTAAAAATAGGTAATAAAAAGTTTATTTAAGTGATTTTTATTTATTTATTTTTAATTTTTGTCTATTAATTTTTATTTGTTTAAGATCACAATTATTATTATAGATGCAATACTAAATAATTCAATATAGTATAATACGCCATACTTACAGTGAAAATCATCTCATGGTAATTTGTTTGAGTGGTTAAAAAAAAAAAAGATATAATACAAGGGCCAAGTTCATTGAAATCGAAAGAGCTTTCGATTCAATTAAAGTCAACAGATTTACGATTTTTAAATTAGAAACAGGAAAACGGGCCGAAAAAATACCGGAAAGAACATTGAAAATACAATCAATGTTAAAGGGGAAATACAGGAGTACCTTTCTGATATAACTCGAGTGTTTATTTTGGGACATGGTAATAGAAATTGAGAAAATCCTTTTAAAAAAAAAATCCAAACAAGATATGTTCGAATGAATAAATATCCTGAGTTCTCAACCATTTATGTTGAGCTTTCTATTCTAACGAACAGATTTGAAGTTTTGAGTAAGTATTACCAAATCGAAAAAGACTATGATAAATCTAAAGAGATGGAAGAAACGGCCAAAAAGATAATAAAACTTGAAAAGATTTGGAAATAAGTTAAGTTAGTGGGGCTCTGGAAGAGAGAAGGGATTTTAGATTCATGGGCTATAACTCCAAAACCTGACTTGGGAACTCGATAAATTGTCATCGGTCCAGTTTCGCAACGAGAAAGTTGATACACGAGTACACCCACCGGCATAATATATTATAATTTAAAATATCATAATATAATAATCATTAATTTTAATTAATTATTTATTGAAAGAAATATTCTTCGAAAATGGTTTTTGAAAGAAGGTAAAAACAGACTTATAAGAGATCTGATGGGAAATGAAAAGAGATATCAATATGAGAAATATAGATTTTACTATGATTAAAGTCCAAAATAGCGATAGACGAATATATATTTAAGTTTATATATATATTTATGTATGTATGTGCACGAATAAGTTTATAAAGTATATATTAAGATAAAATTCACTATTTTATATAGAATATTTTCATAAATTGATATTAAATATTTGAATTCAAGAAATGTTTTTTGTTTAGTGGTAATATTTCCAGGCAGAAAATATAGTTGTATAATTATATTAAATAAATAATCTTAAAATTCATAAAGTGTAATATTTCTTAAATAAAAATAAGATTTAGAATTTCAATAATAATAAAAACTTATTAACAATAGGATCTATAAGTTTTTAATATTTAACGCTATATTCCATCAATTATAATAATACGGCATACTTTAATTTCAATGAAATAGTTTAATGAATAAATAACTGAATAGTAAGATATTAAAAAAAAATATTATTAAGTCAAGATTGTTAAAAGGATTTAACAGATATTGTTTAACTGATATCTAATTCATTGATACTTATATCACGGGTAAGATAAGTCATAAAGTTAATGTGAACAAATTTATTTTTAAATATTTATAATTATAGATTGTAATAAAATGTAAAATAATATTGATATCGATTCTATTTAGCTCTGGGTCACTTTTATGTAAAAATCATAAATAGAAATAAGTATTGTAATATCAAAAATTGACAGTTCACAAAGTTAACCAAACGCCATTGTCCCCCCTCCCCCCAAAAAAATAAAACGAAACCAGCTGTAATTCTCATCCCTCTTTCTTTATGAACTAAGACTTTAAATACTAGAAAAAAAAAAAAAATATTGCAGTGCTATTTCCTAAATTGTAAATTTCTATAGTATATTTCGCAAAAGATATTTTTTTATTTTAAGTAAACGATGCAAATTTTAATTAAGTGCGATATTTGACCAAAACACGAGTATTTTTTTTCATGACAGAATAAATCAGTATTTTTTTTTTAATTTCAAATAACAGTTAATAATTAAAACGTATCTTAATTATTTATTTAGGGAATCGTTTTTTCGATTTTACGGGTCAATAAATGCTAATTTAGGTTTTATTAGCTTTTTTTTTTACATACAATATTTTAAAATTTTCTTCTTTACCCCAGTTTTAATTTATACCTTCAAACGAACCGTAATGTTATACACTGTATTTACTCTGCACTAATAAAGAGGAAAGAGTAAATATAATTAACTGGACATATATTATAAAGTTTCATCAATAATTATAACTTCTTTTTCTCGTTTTAATTTATTTATTTTATTCGCTGTATCTGATGGAGCGTATTGAAAGCCCGAATTTATATTCATTACATTGAGGTTGAGTAAATAATGTTTAAACCACAATTTATTGCCAATATATTCTGATGTTATCATTATCACGTGCTGAATTCTAAAACTGTTAAGAAAATTTATCGTGTTATAAATTACTAATAAACTAAATATATAAATTATACTATTCAATTTTTGCAAATACGTTAAAAGTATTTCCCTTTATCTGAAGCATCAATGCCATGTTAACCTAACCAGTAAAATTGGTATAAGTATCAGGCAGATGTGCCGTATGTTGCAGAAGAGTCGTAGTTCTAAATTTATTTAAGTAGATAGTTTATTATCATTTTTTAAATATACATTGTTAATTTTAATGTTTATAAACATATTAAACACAGGTTGTAACCGAATATTTTCGGTAGATGTAACACTGTATAGGATATCATCGAAAATTAAAGAATATCCATAATTTTTCAAAGCATATTCTCAATCAGCAATGTTCATTAATAACTATAGATCTATTCAATAAAAAAAATTCAAATATTTGATTCAAAACCGATCTATAAAATTCTATAAAATTTAGTATCCCAAAAATCAAAAATATGTCTTCATAAAATAAATTCTTGTTTCATTTCTTCACATCTACAAATATCAGAATCTGACTTGAATATATGAAATAATATGGGTCTAATGGCACTTCTCTGAGGTACTCCCTCAGGTTCATTACCTAATTTCACCGCAAAATCCCTGTCTGTTAAGTATGAAAGTAATATAAAATATTAGGTCATAGAAAGAAAAAATTAAAATCAAATATTAACCTAGATCTAGATTTATGTTTTTCGATTGCTTAGAAAAAACTCGGGGAGTCCATCATCACGTTGAAATTTTACGCTAAGGGGTTGAATTCTTGAATATTTTTTAATTTATTAGAGCTAACACATTCTGGTACAATTGAATAGTTTCCTAATGTTATTAAATTACATAAAATGTAAAATGTTTCCTTACAGTTATTTTTTCCATTGCAATAAAAATAATACTGCTCACATAACAACTACGCAGAACCTTGTAAATATGTTAAAACGAATGGCAATCTTTCATAAAGTATATAATCCCTGTCATTTACATTATTAAATAAATAATGTTCCAATTTATTTAAAACAAATAATAAGGCGGACATTAATAGTATTCTTATAGCAAAAGCCCTGTCGGCGGACGGAATCTATTTAGAGCTTTAATAAGCTGAATAACAAATGTTATTCAAACAATGCCGACTCGAACTGAAGGGGCCAATCAGCCTGACTCTTCGAGATATATCTAATGAGTTGGCCCATGAATCGATTTCTTCTCCACTAATCGATCTCTGAAATCTCGAGAACCTGTTCTAAAAGCCAGTGGTCGCCGACTTTCAGAAAACTGGAGGCACCAAGATGGAGTGGCTGTGACATAGCTTTCTTTCTCAAAGTCGGATCAGCATATAACTTGATATATAACTAGCTGCAAACTGTATATAACATGGTATATAGCTTACTGAAATCTGCATATAACTTGGTATATAACTAGCTGCAAACTGTATATAACATGGTATATAGCTTACTGAAATCAGCATACAACTTAGTATATGCAGATTTCAGTAAGCTAAAACTATGTGTTCGAGTCCTCTCATAAAATTTCACGACAAAAACTCCGAAATAATGACAGCAGTAAAAATGCTTTGTTTCAGAAAGCGCATTGTTTCAAAAACGCATGGTTCGATTCCAGATACGAACGAAATAACTTTTTATATTCAATATCATATCTAAGAATTATATATGGATACAACAGGAAGAATCCAAGACTCCCGTTTTTCAAATCTCAATAAATAATTCCACCAATTTAGATATAATCATGAAAATTACCATAAATATGGAGCATAGATTGTACATCTTACATCAACAGCCTAAAAAGGTATAACTAAATAAAGATACTGCGTCACTTCAAAAGTTTTTCATTTAGTAATATGTTAAATATATTTTTAAAAAATATCAATAAATAAAAAAAAAAAAAAAGATTCCTTCGCATAAGATATTTTATAGTATTAAAACCGAACAGTATTCATAATTAAAAATTACTACACTGCCTTTATAAAGGAAATTATATTAACTAATGTACTATGAGAGGACTTTTTTTAAAAATTATTTCAACAAAAAATGAATTTTTGTCACTTTTGAACTTTTTAAAATAAGCGAATTAATTTTACCAAATAGACTTAAAACAACTATATAACATAGATAAATCGATCATAAGTTACAACACTTGAAATTAATGCCCTAGAATTAATGAAGATATCGATCATATTCTTCAGTGAATTTCCTTATTTCATGTAGTATAGATAATAATTCTACCTTTGGACTGACACAATTTGTAAATATCTTACGTATACTCAAATAAGAGAAAAAAATATAGAGAAATCAATTGTTTTAAGAAATGTAAATATTACACATATATATGGTATTAATACAACTTCACATGGAGCAATTTAATATTTTATGAGTAGTAATTGCACAGCAATTTTAATTTTAAAGGTTTTACATGTGGTTAAAGATATATAATTTAATTTTGTATTATTATTTATTTGTTTAAATGTTTTTTAAACACTTTAAAACAAAGATATGGTCCCTGCCGGATTCAATAAGAGGTGTATAAAAATAAAAATTTTCATTTTCAGAAAAATATACTTTTACTAAAATTATTCTGATACTATTTGTCCCAAATTTGGAGGAATCAATTGAATATTCATATAATAAAGTTTAAAGATAATTTTAAAATTTCATTTTTTCTTTATTTTTAATATATAAAAATTAAGGACACCAATGTTACAATCAATGAATACAATTTTTTATATTTTTATACGTAATTATAAATTAATTATACGTAACAGAGATACGTTTTTATATTTTTTCCAAAACTTTCAAAAATTGAATCGACCACTTTATTTTTTCATAAACCGCTACAATTATTTTTCTTGTATATTTATATTTCCCTAATGATAATAGGAGACTACTTCGAGAACTAAGTTGAAAGTGCGTTCTAGTCCGATAAGTGGCCATTTAAAAACCTGCGAAATCAAAACGCTGTGCAATTACTGTGAATAAAATAGCCATAAAATTAATTTATAAATGATGTGTTAGAGTAAGCAACAGGTCTATCATTAAAGATCGTTCATCTTTCGCCTGCGAAATAAATGGTAAAAGCCTTCAATAATCATTAGTCATCAAATGAAAGACACCTGAAGACTTCACAAGATGAGGATATTTTTATTTATTTTATAACTAACAATCGATAAATTCCAATTCGATGAATAAGTATTGGATTAATGTACAATAAAACAAAAAGTTAAAACCAGTTTTTTTTTAGAAAGGAAAACAACTACTAACCTACCAGCATGCTCACAAGGTAACAACGGTGTATTTTCAATCATAAACATTTTTATATTAGGTTAATATTTTCTTTGATTTTTTTTTTTTGAGAATCGGCACTCGTGAAGATAAAAAAAAAAGATAAACGTATGATAAGATCAAGGAAGTCTTAATTTTAGAGCCTTACATAATGAATTCGATGTAGATAAAGTGCTTTGTGTTTGCATATACTCCAAATGAAATTATAGCTTTATGTGCTGATTCGAACATGTATTTTTATTTATTTCGACTTATAGGTCCATCTTGGAGGAGTTTGTACCATTTTGAATCTGTTATAATAATTATTGCTCTTAATTTTCTTTAGAAAACAATATATTTATGATTTTTCACTTAAAGTTTTAAATTTATAAAATATTTAAGAACATTTTTTTAATTAATTGAATCTATCTTAGAATGTTTTGAAATTCGGAGAAGGTTCCCCTGTTGTAACTTTGCCAAAAAATTGTACCAGTTATGAATTTTAAGATTATGACTTTTTTTCCCCTAAAAAAGTCATCAGTAGTGACATGTCCAACTTTCGCTCAATTTAAAAATATATTTAAATTTTAATTTAGATACAACAGAAAGATATTGGTTCCGGATGATGGTGTGATAACCGAAACACCGGATATCCTGATTGTAAATTAAAATTACGGTGAATTAATCTTTCCTTTAATTATTTAATAAATGTACCTTCACTTAAAAAATTTACAATCATAAGGAATAAATCGTTTCTATTGAAGTAGATAGAACATCAATTGAATGGCAAAAAAAAGTAGTTTATCGTTCCGAATTATATTTTTGAATGAAAATTGAAAAATAACGAAGGGAATTGATAAAAACAATACTTGAAAAATAGGATTACCTTTTTCCAACAAAACTTTTAATTTTTTATTATTTAATTTCTAAAAAATAAATAAAATCTATTTTTAATTATAAATATTTAATTTTAATTTATTATGGGTAGTGTAGACGGTTGGGAAACATTCGATTAATATTAAAGTAATGATCGTTTTTCACGTGACAGAAATATGTCGTGGAAGTAATGTCACAAGAGTGAGAACGTATGACTGTGCTGATAGAGAACATAACTTCGCAAAATTTCAACATAAAAACCGATGATCAAATACATTAAACTGTAACCATAGAAAATAACAAATGAAAATTATACTAGTACATGACAGCAAATATTATAGTTAAGTATGGCGATTAACAAAATTTACCATGCGACTATAATTATGTTATTGTTATACAGTAGATAATTCCGTTGATATCTGATTTATACAACAATTATTCTTTAAAAACGTAAGTAAATGAGTCAGCATAAGTTCTATTTGGTACACAGTTACTTATACTCGATGAACACGATTCGTCTTTTGAGTAAAAAAACTAAGAGACGGGTAGTTTTTGTAATTAAGGTGTGTCGAGGAGTTTTGCACATGAGTGAGCGAAAGTAGTAGATGAAATTTGATAAATTTGATACTGGGCCATTTTTACACTAGGCCTCAACTTTCCCCCAATTTTGAGCGAAATCGAACGAGCCGTTTTTGATATATAGGTGTGTCAAGGGAACTACGTTTTCGCATGTGTAGGCGAAAGTAGGGGATAGAATTTAAAGAAATTGATATGGGACCATTCAGACATCGATTCGTAAGATCATAACTTACTTCCTCAGGTAGCGACGAAGCAAAACAAATATTTTTAGTTTTTATAAATGTATAACTTGAATTTTAATTATATATACTTTTCATCTTCAATTGTTTACAACAAAAATTGATAAATTAAAAGTTCTATAAGATGTTTAACCGAATATTTAGAACAGGTAGGATATGGTTGATTTACTTAAAAAATACCAAAGAAATGTGTATAAATAGAAATTCATAATTATAAAACGCTTTATACAATAAAATTCCGATTAAACGGGGATAAAAATACAAAATAATTAATCACTAGGTTTAAGATCGTTTTAGATAGATCATTGTTGAACAAACATTAGTTGCACTAAAACCTCAGCTTAATTAATAAATAAATTGTCATAGATACAATGTTCATTTCTAAATAAATCATTAATAAATATTGACAATTAAGTTGTTATTATTATTCAGTTTTAAGTCAACTTATTTTTGTCTAACTCTCCTTAAAATCATGTACCTAAAGATTTTTTGTTTTTAAATTGGTCAAATTTTACTTTATAAAATATTAATATACATATCACCTAAACGTTAAGTCTATACTGAATATTAATTTTTAGATGGTGGTGTATGAGTTGAGTTAATACCGAAGTGTTTTCTTTTATACAATTCGAATTATATTCTCCGGTCCTTCGCATAACCGACGTTGCCTTGGTTGGGACAAGGAATGGTTCGGATAAGTGGTTTCTACTATATTTCTTTCCAGAATTTTTCGGTAAATGTATACGAACATATAATCACATACGCATAAAACTTGTATCATTTCATGCGATGTGAAACCAACAAGTTAATGTAATACATTATATTCATACGTCCTTGAAAAAATTTCTCATACCAAAATACTTTCCTTATTGTTTGAAAATTCTTGAGGTATTTATAACCGGTGTATCATTAATAAACATTTTTTTTTTTTTGGCTTTTGTTTTTAAAAACATTTGAATCCCTTTTGTAACTTATTCGTTTAGATTTTAAAAATTGTGCTGTCGTTTATTTCTGAGAACTGACGATAGCATGTTATCTATGGAGAAGGGTTATCTAGAAAAGATGTTTTGCTATTTGAGTTGATGACGCGTATGTTAGAATGAGCGATCTGAGGACAAGAAAGCACGTAATGGCTGATACGTAACAAGAGATTAAGCGATAGCTGATAGTAAAGATTAAACCAGCAAGTCAATTGTAACTTAAAAAATCAAATCTACGAACTACTGACTGAAGTAGTTACTATAGTATAGTATAATAAGTCGTATGTATTTTTTTTTTAAATCCCGTACTTTTTAGAGAAAAAGAAAAGAAATGAAGATTTATTTAAAAACAAATTTGATCCTTTTTTTCTCAACTTTTCAAAACCTTCCAACGTTTCGACCCTCAGGTTATTTTCAAGGATACCTTTATTTTGTTGACATTTTCTTTTTTAAAAAACTTAAAAATGCCGGCTAATTGCCTTTGTCCCATCTATAAATTCTTCTATATAATTCTTTCTTAAATTTAAAACTTTACATTTGGAAACCTTAAATGAAAGAAAGAAGAGAAGTGGTTAGTAAAAGTTTTAAATTTAAGAAAGTATTATATAGAAGAATTTATAGATGGGACAAAGGCAATAAGCCGCCATTTTTAAGTTTTTTAAAAAAGAAAATGACAATAAAATAAAGGTATCCTTGAAAATGACCTGAGGGTCGAAACGTTGGAAGGTTTTGAAAAGAATAAAGTTGAGAAAAAAAGGATCAAATTTGTTTTTAAATAAACTAAACCACTCTCAAACAAGAATATATTAATAAAAATTAATCTAAAAAATGAAAAAATATTTCGTTGTTATAAATAATTATGGTATAGGCTAAAAAATAAAAAAAATCTACCACTTTTAAGTCGTTAAACTATTTTCAATCGTATAAATTAATTTGAAATAATTCATATGAAATAATTTTCCACATGAGGAGTTAAATTAATATTTTTAAATTTCGTAAAAGAATTTAAGATCTATATTTTCTATATTTATATATTAATGATAAGTTTACTATATTTATATTTCGGTTACTCAATAACATATTTTTTTCTAAACATTTGTAAAATATTTTAATTTAAATTGGATAATATATTAAATATCTAAAATTTAAATTTTATAATACGAAAAAAAATGTTTATAATTTGATATTCTTGTAAACGTCAAAATGGCCTAAAAGTGGCAAACTGTAAAACAGAAACGTTTTTTGGCGTCGACTTGAACTACTATTGAAAAACTAATAAAAATAATTATTTAAGACTTTAACATAGATTCAATTTAGGTTTGAAATTTTAATTTTCCAATTTTTTTTTTTCGGAATATACATGTTGAAACTAAATTATAATGAAATTAAACGGAAATAGAAAAGTCTAACATGGAACATAATGCCTCACTTAAAAGAAAAGAACTGAACCAACAATTTGGCTATACATCTTTCTATATGCAAGACCATCATGAAACTTATCTAGATCTACCGACATGAACTGGGGACAACTGAATCTTGGAACTTCAAACGTATCCAAATTTGTCAACAGTCAACTTCATATTGCGTTACAAACAAGAGCCTTCATCATGAATCTCAATATTCCCTTGTTCTTGATCTCATACCATCCAAATTCTCTTAAGTTGCAATTAAACCTTACTGATTATCCTAATCATCTAGCCCAATCCTCGAAGGTTGAAACTGTAGTAGTTCCGAAATATACTGTAAATAGGCATAGACGTTGTGGCAATGACCAGCTTCTTCAATCGTCCTTAACATCTGTGGCTCCAATGCTTGTATTCAGCTTCCACTGGGTTTTAATTCCAGCAACGTGGCTAGGGGAGAAGCACTGGGATCCATGAATCCTGTCATGTGGGTGATAGGGTTTCCCTCTACAGATTGTGAATATTTTTTAATATGTTTCAGACAATTCATTTTACATACTTATTTTTTAATGAATATAGATTATCAATACCCTACGAGTGGGAAAAATCGATGGGTTTTAATTTTATAAAAAAAAATTTCGTTAAAAAAATCATCAAAACCTGCGGATTCCCAATAAAACATTTAACAAATCTTCAAAGTATTGGTAAAAAATCTAAAAGTTTTTAAGGGAACGAAAAGGACTCATTTGAGATGGAAACAAGGGGCCACAGGTAGGTTTTAGGGACCGTCTCAACTCAACACGGGATCTTTTGAGTCGGGACCGCCTCTTTATTGGCCTTTGTTCTACAAAACTTGGTTAAATAAAGAGAAATTTTGTCCTAAGAAATGTTATCTACAATTCGACCGCAAAACAGATCACATTAAAAAAAAATGGCACTACTTATTACTATTACCGAAGAGGTTTCAGAAGGCGATTTGGAAGTCTTAAACCAAAACAAACTCTCATATCTTTATAGTTGAATAAAAAAAATACTAAAACGCAAATTCCTGAAGGTTAGGATAGAAGTGATTTAATTTAAAAGTGAAACTTATTAAGAGTGCTTGAGAAATTAAGACTAATGAAATCAGAAACCAAATAGAGAGAGAAACTCATAACTGCTTATACACGCATCGCTGGGGACTAGTTTATAACTTAAGTATCCGCGAAGTATTTCTATCAACCATAATTATATTTTCATAATTTCATAAAAAAATTTATCATCGCACAGTAAAGCGCAGAATATTTTAAATTCTGATTATTTTAGAAGTAATTTTCATATGCTTTTCTATTGTTAATAAAGCTCAGTATGTGCGCGTGATCATTCCTCCCCTCCACCTCAATAAATTGTAGCCATTTCCCTGAAGAATGTTTAAGAAAAGAATTTTGTAAAATTTAAGGAATAGTTTATATAAATTATCATTTATTAATCAGTTCTATATTTATATAAATGAGGTGAAGGAGGAAGACTCCATTGGTTTAAAATACGAAACAAATCTCATTATGAGCGTTCTCAATCATTCAGTTGGGAGCGGCATCGAATCTTTTGACTCAAAGGTTGCTACAAATGATATAAAATGGTCTATAAATAAAATCTTAAAATGCATAGACTTTGCTAACAATTAGTTAAATTGTTTTCTGACCGTTGATATTTTCTCGTTGAGATATAAGAATGAAATAAAAAGTAAGAAAGAACATTACAATGGAGCAGTCTTTACGTCTATTAAAAACAGTTCAGACGAGCGGCCATCATCCCTCAACATTTTACGGAATACCGAGGCCAGTTACTCTCCGATATAACGCATTTTTGATTACGATCCTCCGCGACTCCACGACGTCGGGAGTCGCTCCTCCGTCCGGTAAAACGATGAAGGACACCCATCTGCCGCAGAACTGGCAGGTGCGGGAGAATACAGCTGCTCTTCTTCGAGATGACTGGCGGAAATCTTCCAAGTCCGGAATTTGTTAATAGAAGAGAGTAATCTTCCTGTCAAACGGTTGGCTACTTTCTTGTCGAGTGGGATTAGGATCAGATACCATTGTGTATCTAAATATATATATATATATATTTGTATTATTTATAAAAACTATGTATATACATCAATATTCACAAATCGACAGAGCTAGGAATCGTATCTCTTTAAAAGTGTCAGTTAATTCTTCTTATGCCAGTTTTTATAGTTTAACACGTTTTACCAATTAAGAAAAAAAAAAAGATTGCTATAAATTTCTATTCAGATTAAAGCAGTATATTTTGACTGCTATAATGATTTATATCATTCAGCATTCAAATCTATTTTTATTGCTTTTTTTCTAATCCGACTCATTTTTTTTCTCTAATCATAAAAATCACCTTATCAAAATGTAGTTTTTTTATTCTGTATTTCTTCGAGATATTATCGTCAATAATTTTGAATTAGATTATTGATACGTCGATATTTAAAAAAAAAATTTTTTTTCAAATTAGTTTCCGTTCGACACGAGACCGCACACATTTACATTTCATTATAAAAAAAATAGAGGTTTTCCGCATTCAATAAACTATTTCCCAATGAGGGAGTTGAAGTGAGAGATTCCATAATTATAGTATATGAAATCGTTATATTATGAATATTAAAAAAAATTGGAAATGTCCATTAATGAATGTTCCGCTACGATTGGGTTAATTACTTGATAAGAAGCATTTTTTCATAAATGATGGTTATAGAATTGATGTGGTCAGCATCCAAGTTCAACCTCTAGGATTATTCCCTATCTCAACCGAGGGAACCTACATTATAGAGACCGGGTGAGACCTAAGTGTCTGACTGACTATATATGTTTGTGTATATTACATATGCGTGTGCATTAGATAATAAGTATAATACATTTTATAAAGGAAAACAAATATCTGATAAAATTAATTGTATGTTTAGTAGGAACGGCGAATTTTTCGTGCCTAAAAACTACAATAAATAAAAAAACCGAAAAAATCTTAAATAAGTGCTTAACCTTAAAATATTTTAATATACTTAAATTAGATAAATATTTTCTTAAATATTTAAACCATAAATCATAAAACATTATGTATACAATTTGTTAAAAGCGTGCACTAGTGCCACGCGACTGTTGTCTTTTCTCTTTTGTTTTAAGGTCATATCTTAAAATTCAAAGTTCACATCAATTTCCTGAATTAGGTTTCGAGGATGTGAACTTTTTACGACTTACAAGAGAAAATAAATCCACACATTTTAATTAGTTGGATAATGTGAGTAAGCGAAATATTTGTAATTATTCTCTTGTAAAAAGTGTTTTAAACAATATAACTGCTAATTAAAATTAACTACATTAAGAAATATTCTAACAATATTAAAAAATATTATATAAATAATTACATTGGTCTGGAAGCTGTCGTGAGATGGGGACATTCTGCTTGGCAAACTGTCCACTTGATGTCGGCAAGTTTGTGAGAAACTGTAGGGATAAGTCTGCGCAAAACAAATAATAGGTACATCAAACCCCCACAGTATTGTATACTGTCATATATATACTGTTAACACATCGATAACAATATATAATGATAAAATTCAATTATAAAATCAAAATATTATAATATATATTAGTTAACTTATAATTATTTATAATTACCGTACCGGATAATAAAAAAATGAACCGATAACCGTTTTGATATCTATATTTTATTAATATATTAAAAGTTCTCTATAAACGTCAGCGAATGGCTATTTAAAAAAATGCACACAAATTTTTATTAATTTTATTACTAAAAATAACTGATTATAAGTTTTATAATTTTTATTTACTGTAATTAGTATAGATGCTTATAATTACTTACATAAATTTATATTTCAGCAATTTTTGTTTAATTATCATGCAACACGTTCGTATTGTACAACATAAATTATATTTAACATGTTATACACAAAGCACGAGGCTATAAGAAACGTTTATTCAACTTTTTTTATGAAACGCCATAAAACATTTTATAACAGCAAATATAAATATAAAAAAGATGATTTCGTCTCTTATAATTTTATAATCAATTTATCATTCATGCAGGTCATATTTCCTCGACTAGAATCAGGAAAATTTGACAAATTTATTAAGTTAAAAAAACACGTGGTAAGTCCCAATAATCAACTGCCAGGTCTGAACCCGAACCCAATGAAGGACCAGGTACCCACTTCAAAAAAGGTGGGCGTGCTTGATGAGGGTCTCCCAACCCTTCAATCCATAAATAAATAAAACCATTAAAAAAAATAACTAAGTATAGATATACCATAATTTTCAAACTAAAAGTACCTACCAATACATTTTTGATATTTCTTTTCTGTTACTTGTGCATTGATACGTGCGATTAATCCAAGATGTAACGTATCCGAAACCTTATGTAGCCCCAAATTATCAATGAAACTAAATGTAGACTGAACGAACAATTCTTACAGAAAATTTTTATAATTGCTCGCAAGAGTAAATAGATAATGATAAATCCAAAAAACTAACGAGCATAATGAGGTGTAGATACTTGAACTCGAGTTGTAGCCAGGATGTCCTGCTAACATGTGAATGGTCGAAACGTCGGCATGAATAATTATTTTTTTGTTTATTTATGTTCTCTTTGTGACCGCACCCCCTCCCCACGGCCTTCTTCCCAATTACCAATAAGCATAATTGTAACAATTACAATTTTGTATATTTGTTCTACTGCCCCCTAGCATAATCATTAACATGTAAATTAGTCTTCATAATCATAAAGTTTATAATTTTATTTTATTTTTAAATAGTTTGAAAAATTTATTTAAAGTTTATTTTATAAACTGCGATAAAAATAAATTAAAGTAAATTCATTTAAGATTAATTAATTTTTTTTTTAGCTTTCTTTTATCAACAATAAATATAATTAAGAATTAAACTTTGTATTTTAGTTATATATAATCAATCACTTTATAGGTTGTTTTGTTGAATTCATAATATTTTGGAAAATTTACCTTCCCTCTAATATAGATCTATGACTTTAGTACGTTCTTGGGACGGCACAAATATGTCATTACTTTTCAAAATCATCTTCCAAATACATAAAAATATATAAATTTTTTAAATAGGATTTTGTAATTAAAATTAAAATGTGTTGAGAAGCAGAGCTATTTTGAGGGGAGCAGTTTGGGCTTAGACGGCAGGTCCACGTATCGGATGACACGCTACTTGAGTTTCATACGACGCGGTACCCACCACAGATGTGCTGGGAGTGGGCGGTCTCATATATAATATTATATACATGGTATTATGTATTCAATATATAAAAAATATTAGTAGTAGATTCTATGACTTAACAAAGGGCTATATGATTTTTGAATTTATTTATTAATTAAATAGTTCGACAACATTAATATCGGCACAATATAATTGGCAATACAATTTCGTTATTAAATCTTAATACTGCAAACACCTGGTTTGTTGCCTAAATTATAGGGGTTATGAGATATCTTTGGTTGATAGGGAGAAATAACTATTGGAATAAATTATTTTATTTCGACAGTTGGAAAGAAGCAGTTTGTACTTAAACACCTATGAGACTCTCTAAACTTTCAATTTATTGTTATTCAGACTCCTTATAATAAAATTATCCATAATGACCTCATGTCCTATACGTTACATATTTTGTGAGAAAATGATACCCAGCCATAAAAAATCACAAACCCACTACTTCTTAACTTTGCCTCCGAATCCATTACCAATGATCCTCCAAGGTGTCTGAATAGAAAACAGACTCGAGAACTTCTAACATAGAACTGTCATTGGAGTGCTACATAATGAGTTGAGTAGTTTTTCCATAAGTTACTTTCAGGAAGTTATAATTTTTACTGCTTGGTTTGATTTGTTTGTATAAGGTTGTAATTAGCACCTAATTGCGACTGATTTAATTACTGTAATTAAATGAATTAGTTGATAATACTGAAAGATAAAACGTTAACATGTTTTTCTACGGTTAATACTAATAATTAAACAATACCTAAGCGAATTATTCAAAGTAAAATAAAATCGAGCCCTATGAGGAAGTCCTTAAGGTATCCTTAAGGACGAAGGACCTTGATAAAGGAGACGAGGCGACCCTGAAGGAGCAGACGGCGGCCTTGAAAGTTTGCCGCCCCATTTCCGAAAATAGCGCCCACCCCCAACAGGTGGTTGCCGGGGGTTGTTTATCTCCTGCCCCCCTCTCCCTCTCTCTTCCATCTTTGTTTACTTTTACATTACATCAGTTTTAATACCCCTTTTTCGGCTTTATTTCTTCATTACTAACAAGGATATGCCGGCAAGAGTAAGAAAAGCATCCCAAGGAACATGGAAGGTCGAACAGGAATCGAAGGAAAATGTAAATTTTTGCAAATAGGCGATGGACACGTAGGTATAAGTAAATCAAAAAGTAAGCGAGAGTATTGCATTAAGTCTGAAATTTTATGACCATATACTGGACATTTTTTGGATGAGAATCATACATATTTTTTGGATAGAGACATTCCCACACTAAAAAAATGGTAAATTTGAGATTTAATACTTTAAACTGCAAAAATGGTAGTTAAAGACTAATGAAAGGAATAATTATTTAAATAATTCTGTTTTGAGAGGTGGGTTTTTCAAGTGTTTAGTTAAGGAAATTTTTAATTTCTCTTAATTCCAAATTTCCTTACTTCATCTAAAGATAATTTTCCTATATTTGTTTATACATTATTTAATTGTTTCATATATGTTCTAAAATATCTTTTTTTTTTCTCTTACTTTGCCCAGATAAATGCTTTGAACTAAACGATATACCTTATAAATGTGACCTAATTGTGGGTTTCTGGACCATATGACTCACGTTCAATATTATTTCCACCATTATTCTGATTTTAATTTTAAAACATTAAAAAACTGTGCCGAATTATAAATTTAAATAATTTCGAAAAAAGAAATATTATGTTATTGTTTTTGAATAAATGTAAATTTGCAAAATTTAACTAAAACTATATTAATTATTCCTTGACAATCGATTTTACATACATATATAACACAACCTCACGAGAGTTTCTAATGTTCCGAAAGTTATAATTTCTACACCACACATACATAAATTCTATTTATGCATATACTTGTAGGTACCACGTGAACATGCACGCCATGTGGAATTATTGCATAAAAACCGATAGACGAGAAGCCAACCGTTCTACTTGTGCAGTAAATCAAGCGATATATTATAAAACAGAAACGATTCTAATTTGTTATTCAAACTCAATTACTGATATATTCCAGTTTACAAACAACATATTAATTCAATCCAAGTTAAAAGAAGTATTCATGCACTGAATAAATAATACGAGAATAATTTACGACTTATTCGCAAAACAGGTGAGGGGGGGGGGAGGAATTGAAGTGGTGGGGGTCGCTCTAGTTTTCTCCATTTATGTAAATGTTGAATTAAAAATTGTCCAAAGGCCTTGGCTATATAGAGCCGCGTTCCGGCTTTCTTGGCACCCTTTTGGGAAACCTTTCGATGCATTTTGTACTGACCCGCTAATGAGTCGGATCTGAAGGAGTCAACTGTCGCTTTAATTGATTTAAATTATCTCAGGGGACAAATCTGGACTTGATCGTGTCTGAGATGCAATTTTTTTTCTTTTCTCTGTTTGGCTTTCTCTTTTGAAAGAAGGGAAAAAACGCCACGTGCCGGCCTTTCTCTGCAAGTCGCATGCGGTTCGATGAAGTAGAAAACACTACAAAAGGCGATGGAGGAATAAGGGAAAGGTACACAAGGCGAATACTTCTAGCTACTGAAAATCTAAAAGAAAAACTAAAATAATCTGGCGCATTCACTTCAAATATACTTATCACCGTTTACTATTCTACGCATTCTAACATTAATTATAAATTTCATCAATTCCTTCCCAACCCTGTCCATCAACTGCCCCATACAAAAGTACACAGTTCTTCCCATCCCCTAATAGAAATGGACCGCACTTGGGATTTTGGTCAATATAAAGAAAATAGTGTACGAAATGATGAATTATTAAAGCCTAATATTTCTATCTCTTCATTCCTCATGCACTGCCAAATGTTTAGGTGGAAATTATCCAAAACTATAGAACTTTTCTTCCTATAAGGAGATTTTTTTCCAGTATTCACCAGTTATAAGATGCATTGTGTCGACCGGGATGAGGAAATTGTATTTTATATAATGTTATATATGCATAATAAATTTCGACCTTTTTACTGGGTTGGAAATTCTTGCTCGTCTGAATTAATAACTTTTGCAATACTTAGTCCTCTCCCTAAAATGGAATAAAAAATGTTCGGTAATTTCCGATAGTTGAACTTCTTGATTATAGAGCCGAGTTTACATTGACGTTGATAGTGGCAGCTGTCTCAGAAACTAAGGTATACAGTCAGGTATTACCAAGATTTAGTTAGTGCGGAACAGATGACCTTCCACATTAGACAGTTGACTGTCGCTTCTCCTCCTAACATTAATCTTTTACATAACTTCCATCGGTCGTATGGAAGTAGGCCTTTACTGTTAACCTTACTTCGTACCTTAAGACCATCCCGACTGGATGAATCAAGTTCATATCTCATATAAATTTCATCTTATGTATCTTGTCTAATCGTGACTAGACATGCTTTCGGCTTAATCCGGAAAATACTAGGTCGCTTCTCGCTTCGAAAAATCGATCGCGCCGAATGTTTGTTTTCGAACAAAGAGCTCAAGAGGCAGTAAATCGTTGCTAATTATGACAGCGGCAACGGACAGACAGCTCCCCCCTCCCGATATCCAGAGAATTGAACGGCGAAGAGGCAGAAGAGCGGGTGAAGAATGGGCGATTTGTTCCGCCGAAGAGGATGAATGCCCGCACCTTCATGGTCTTTAGCGAGCATCTCGAGCCCGCTATCGAAATAATTTTATAGATCGTCGACATCGAAATAGGCCGGGAATTATCACGCCCAAGTAAAGTTCATGGTTAAGATGAACATAATTCGAGGGCACAATGCTTCTATTCAATATCGTCTCTAGCCTAGTTTAAGGCAGAATAACTTATTTCTCTTTTTTCAGTCGACGACCGGACACCGATTATTTTCGTTATACGCGCCGGTTATACAAAAAAAAATATAATAAAAAATGGAAAACAAGGATCTCATAGAAAAGAGCACGATTATGAAAAAAACAACATCTATTCAACCTTTTAAATTACTTAAAATAACCAAAAAAAACACGATTATATTAAACGTAATCCAAAATTATAAACGACAAGATGACATTAGATCAAGCAGAAATGGACACGAGATCATTTCCTTTTCTGGTGTCAAGTGTAGTTAGACGAGTAACTGCTACCTTCATTTTGCAGTTTATTACTCATTTAATTTAAAATATAAATCAACCTTTATAGACATTTCTTTCGTATAAGTTATATAAAGAAGAGAGCCATGGGATTTATTATTGCATAGTAGCTAATAATAATTGAAACGAATCAGAGATGTAAAGCTATAACACGAACTATCTTTGACCTAACCTAATCTACCTGTCTACGTTTCGGCCAATTCCCAGCCATTCGCCCACCGATCATCTCGACGCTATTGTACTGAAAAATTGTATTTATTTCTTGCATGTTAGAGCCCAAACATACAAATAAAGTTGACCTCAGCTCAACATAACCAAACTAGATACATATAAAATTAAAGCTCATTTTTAATTGATACAAGAAAATATTAATTATACTTGAAAAAATCACTATGAACAACTTTTTTTGTTTTATTGTTTTAAGATATTTAGTTTAGTACTTATGTTATATGTTTCCTTAATTTTTTGATTCCATTGGAAGTTTCCGGTTTATTAGGCGAAAAACAAATACGAGATAATTTTTTTTAAAGAAGTATTTAAGTTTACAAATTCTTAATATAGGTGACCAAAGAAAGTGTAACTTCATTTCAGCTTCTTAATTTATATCATTATTACGGCAAAGTTTATTATAGTACAGGTTTTAATTATATGGCACTGCCATGCCTGAAGGGCATCATTCGTGTCCAGTCTGGGCCAAGACATCTGGTACATCATTGGCAATAAAGGTCTAAAATTCTCTTCACTTTTTGTCGTTATTTCTTTTTTTTTTTTTTTTAATACGAGTTCTTTAACAAATTAATTTTCCAATACACAAAAAAAAATTAATTACCCGAATTTAATTAATAAAATCACAGATACTTGTTAATCAATGCCCACAGAAATGTAATTGAAACTCGATTTTATTAAGAAATTAAAATAACTCTATCAATTAAAGCTCAATTAACCTTAATGAACTGTAACCACACCGCTTATTTGATTTAAGTCGGCGAGTGAGCTTCAAATGAACGAACCGTTTTCGATTGATTAACAGGGCAATTATGAGCGTGGTATTAATAATTTATTGCTCGCCAGGGCAGGCACAAACCTCTGTTTAATATTCAGGCCGAGTTTAATCAGAGCTTCGATTATGTATATCAATGATAGTGTGGCACCCAAACTGCTAAGTCCAAGCAGGAAAGGTGTCGGGGGCACCTACCAGTCCTGTAATTTATCATTTTTTGTCGAATAAATCCTACCAATATTATATATATATAAGGTTCTCCGCTGGATCCTTAAAGTGGATTCATGTTCACTTCAAATATAATCGCTTTTGTGATATTGCTGTTTAAATTTCGATTATAATGTCAGATGAATTTTGTCGATTGAACATGAGAATCGATTATTCAAAACAATGTTATGAAATGATATAACTGTAAGCGGACAGTTTGGCCTAATGATTCCACTTCAAGGTTGCCGTTCATCATCTACCCATCTACTTACAATCAGTTTGTAAATGAGTAGTGAAACCTTGGTGTCACAACGATTAAATAGATAAAAAGAAATACTGTTATCTTTCTGATATTGAAGTTTATAACACTCTTTTGAAGATGATTTTTAAGATTTTTAAGGTTTTAGGAAGGATAGGAGTTAAACACTCATGTTCCAAAATAACAGTATTACTACTCAATTTATGTGGAAACCCTAAATTTCTGTGTTCTCGAAAAATGAAATTTACTTTAAAATATCAGTCATAGAAAAAAAAAAAAATCACTGGTAATATAATTATTTTTAACTGACAAATATGCTCACTGAGACAGATTATTTCCCAATCAGTTACAAACCAAGTTTCTCTTTACTCCAGAACAGCAATGAAATAAAAAATATATATATAAATAATCAAACACAACTTTCCATCCAGACGTGTGCCAATTATTCAAAGCACTAATAAGAGTAGTCAGCTAGATTTCAGGAGGTGTAAGTTAAGATCGAAATCATAAGAAAAAAATATATTAAAAAAAAATTGATGGAAAAGAGAAAGTTTCTAGTAACTAGCAAAGGCCGAGTTGTCAAGAAGAACCGGACACTTTTAGCACTGAGAAATTAATTATTCACAAGCTAAGGGAGAAAATATTTTGATAAATTCAATTTTAGTTATTTATTCAACAATTGATTTTATTTAATAACATTATCAGTAATTTGATTTGCAAGAGACAATTGATAAATTCGATTATATGTAAAAAAATATGTGAACACTCATTTTATAAGAATAAAAATGAAGATCTCAGTTTAAAAAATATATATATAATTTACTTGTTGTATATATGTGTATACAGTTGTAAATAACAATAAATAAATTATTAAAAAAAAAAATAATACAAAAAACCAAATTTTTCAGAATTAATTTCTTTTTTTAAAGCCAAAACGTACTGAAACCATGACAAAATACAAAATAAAAAAAAACCCTTAGAACGGCTCAGAATCACTAATATAGACACGATATAGTTTAAAAAAAAAGAAATATACTTAGTTTTAAAAAGCTATAACGATCATTATTTTTTTAAAACTATGTCTTTTTCCATATGATTTTTTTTTTTATATTTAAACAAATTCGTTTAATGCCCTAAAAACGTTACACGGTATATGTAATTTTTTTAAAATGAATATGTATGTTAGGCGTTGAGAAAATTCTAATTAGACAGTAATCCTAATAAACTCTAAAAAATATTATAAATTCATATAAAATTATTTGTGAAAAACAATTTCTTATAAACTTTCGAGGTTTAACATCTCATCATCTCATATTGGCAATCGAATTTCATATTAGCATGGTGACTTCATGCAATTATGATTTTTACATTTTTATCGAAAATATACAAATTAATATAATTCAATTATTATAGAAATTTAAATTGTAACAGTACACAGTCGTTAATTACTGGTTATACAATTTAATAAATTTTAGAACTACTTATTTTTTTGTAAAAGAAGATATTTAGTATGTAATTAAATTAAGGAAGTTAAAATTATACAATAAATAATTATTTACATCTCGATAGCTTCCTATGTGATTTATAAAATGTTTGCTTAAGACCAAAAACAAAGCAAATAAAGGGAGAAAATAATACTTCATTTTTAACTTTTATCATAAAAATAAATATATTGATTAGAAACATTAAGTATAATTTAGTAATAAAATAACTGAAACTATTATTGTAACGATTTATTAAGTTATTTATATTTTGGTGAAATTTATATATTCAACAAAATTCGAGAATTTCAAATAAAAAATAACCTGAAATAAGACTTTTTATTTTTTTAAATTCAATAATAAATACTGAAATCAATTTTGAATATATGTATATATATATTATTAATCAGAAGCATATTTAAAGTATAGATATATTCTTCTGGTTTTGCTTATAAAATATTTTATTAAAAAGAGTATATTTTTAAAATTTGTAGAAATTACAGCAAAAAAAGAGGGTAAAATATAGTCAAATTTCAGGGACAGCATATATTCACTTTGACCCTGAAGTTCAGACCTGTCGAATTAACAGCAAGTTAAGCTAGCCGACTCTCCGATAAGAGAAAATTTATAACGGTAAAAATCCTTGGAATTTGGGGCATGACGTTCAAAATAACCAACTTGAACATGAAATGAAATATATTTTTTAAATATTCGCAAGAGATAGTTTAACATTATAATATTAAGAAAAAAAAAATTCTCTTGATCCTAAAGCAAAGGAGGTATGGATTTTTTTTTAAGACCTGATTTATGAACTTTAGAGAATATTAAGTGCAAAAATGTGATTTTAAGAAATTGAGGCTGTAGATAAAAATGTGCACATTTGTTCTTCTTAAATCTATTGCCTCAATTATTTTTTATAATTTTTCTAAAAAACTGAAACGTTTACAATAAACCTTTAGAAGAAAGGAACTATTAAACAAAAGCAAGTCAAACAAATAAAAAATATAAATGTAAACGACATCCGATTTTATAATATTAGTCCAATTAAAGAAATTATAACTTGTAAATAAGGTAATCGTTCCTCGTGACACTTCTCTTCACACAATCTATTGGCACATCTGAGACCTGCTTCACAGGCATCTAAATATTATTTAATATGGCAAATAAACTGGGCGTTTCCAGAGATGAGGAACGGCTTTTGATTGGCTGAGGTAGATGTGGAAATATAATTATAATAAATAAAATAAGAGATGCGAGCCAATGAGAAGAGAGAGAAGTCGAAGAGTGGGGCAGTCCATTCAGCTTGGAGGTCACCTTCTTTTTACTTACTACCCAATGAGACAGTCCAGAACAGAAGCGAGGTCGCATTGAGTACACGCACGGCTGATAATTATATTTATTTTTATTTCAACAGAGGGGAACTTTATCAATAACAGGGTTAATTAACAATGAAATATGAAAAAAAAATTAATGTAAAATTGTGTTCAATTTTGTAAAATGTAAAAAGAATCAACATTTGTTGTATGAGAGGAGTTCTCATTGGACGATGGTTTAAATTGAACGATTATATTCCTTACTGAATTATATCTCTAATTGATTGCTTTATTTAAAAACTAATAAAAAAAAAAAAAAATAAAATAAGAAAAATACTGACAATTGATTGAGAGAGAAATTGATAAACTTGCATTTTATTTAACATTAATTTCAAAAAAGGGAATTTTTTTTAATGCATTCCATTTATTTTATTCCGATTCATAACCTAAAATAATAAAATTAAATTAAAATAAATAAATATTTAACGTTCTTATGTTTTTTCAACTTGTGGCTGGAAAGTTTTCATTTTTAAAATTATGTGAGTTCTTTCCATTGATGAATGATATATATACCACCATTGATATCAGCAAAAACAACACAACTAATCGCACTGTCCAATGATAATGTAACTTTTTTTATTTCGTTTGAAGCTTTTATTATTAAGTCTGCATACAAGTCTAATGAAAATGGGCAAACTGAACCACATTAATCCATAACAAAACATGCTTCAACCATAATTAATTGAAAGTAAAAAAGATTATTTTTTTGAATGAGAGAGAATGATCTTAAGTAACCGATTGGATCAGACTATAAGCTATAAATAAAGTCAGTCAAGAGTTACTCATCAATATATTGATATAATAATCGAACGGCCATTACTTTAATTGCCCTACTATTAAAATCGATTTTATTGCGATTTAGAATCAATTTATATTCTATCGGGTAGAATGAGAATATTAAAGAAAAAAAAACTCATACGTGTATTTTTTAGATTTATTCAATATTTAAATTATACTATTATTTTAGGAATAGTATTCATTAAAAGAAACATTTTGTATTAAAATAGAACGTAAAGTAATAAAAAATATTCTACAAACATAGTAAACCAATAAATGAAACTATAAACAAATAATAAATTACTGCTTTATTAGTCAAATAGCAACAGATTGGAATAGACTAAAAACTATAAATTAGAACCAGAGTTACTTATCAAAGCATTAACATAATAATCGAACCGACATTTCTTTAATTGCCCCGTCTATTACGTTCGATTTTATAGCGATTTAGAATCGATTTATATTCTATTAGTGTATAATGAGAACTGGGGAGAAAAAAAAATTTTTTTTTTGGTTTATTCAATATGATAAAATATACTATCATTTTCGAATAAAATGTTGTGTATTTTAGGAACTGATTTTGTTTTCATTAAAGACTTGGAAGAGAGGGGAGGATAATCCCAAGGACTGTTTTAATACAAAATATATTTAGTTATTTATTCAACTTAGTGCCATTAAAAAAAAATTGGGAAGCAGATTGCAGAAATCAATACAGATAATTTCAGAAATAAATATAATAAACTATAATATCGATTGTCCAAACGACAGTAAGTTTTAAGCTTAACTTTCTTACAGACACGTACACAAGCGTTTAATATATAGAAATTTAAACAATTAAAAATTCTCAGAATTATAATAGTTAACATTTTGCATTCAGTTATGTTTATTTATTAATTTTATGAATTATTTAGGAGAAAGATGAACCGTTTTATAAAAGCCCGAGAGCCGAGAAGTGAAGCGAATGGTTGCTTCTTTGAGGAGCGGTCTTCTACCTGCCGAGACGGCCCTGGTTTTATTTTATATCTTTTTTTTTTTCTTCGGAGTATTGTTAGCTGAAATCCTAACTGTATCTTACTGCTACACCGAGATCTCTTCTGCACTCGAGAGCCAACGCGTATCTAACCATACACACTATGCACCTTCCAAAAGATGACCCAAGAAATGTAGAAACAAAAAAAAAATAATAATGATACTTTTATGATACGTATAATATAGCAAAAAAAAATCTTCCAGTAAGCTACAAACCCATCTTTTTAATTCAGGGTACCCACCGTCCAAAGAGTATTTATATACAAAGAAAAAATAAATTAAATAAGAAGGGTATAGAATATTTATATTACATAAATTCATATGACTGAAATAATATGAATTTTATTTATTTTTATAAATCAGATAAATTTCTCACATTTACAATTTAAAAATTTCAGTTTCAGAGAAATCACCCTGAAAGGGATACGGAAGAGGGGTTGTTACTCAATTCAATTATTTAGAAATCCCTAACAATTGGAATATATAGTTTAATAACTCATTTCAAACTAAGAAATTTTAGTGAATTATTTCATTAAAATAAATATTACAATTTTAAATCAATACTAATAATTTGGTGTAATGGAACAGAAAAAATAAATTAATGTCAACCGTCAACATTCACAAAAGGTTCAAATCCAAAGGTCGAGAATATTAAAATAATTTATTATATATTTGGGAAAAATTAAATATTTGTAGGAAATAATTTAATAACAAATTTAATATTTTGGTTCCTCTAACGAAGTTTTGTTGTAACAACACCCCTTGACAGATTATAATAGAAGTTTTAGTTGAAATATCACAAAGAACATTTTGCCACCATCGTTTATAATCATAAATAGTTACTATTTAGTATATCTGATAATTATCCCATTAATAGCATCTAACAATATTAGAAAGAAAAAAAAATCATTAGACGGTTCTGTTTAATATTTTACTAACTTGATGATATACTAATGTATGTATCACCCACATACATATCGTATTGGACTTCTATTTAATATATGAGTTAGATTAATATTATTATTTTGTTTTCTGTAATATACTGAGGATTAACCGGCTGTTCTAATTCTAGGCGAGGACGTATTAGTGTTGTTCTACTATAGTTATATTATAAGCAGTTATATTCAAGATGTAATTAATGATAAACAACAGAATATAACATAATAAAATTGTCCACCGCAGAGGATTAATGATTAATTAATGATAATTTATTGCTTAAATAATTTATTTATGGAGTTACGAAAGGTCAGTGTTTAAAACAGAAACATAACTTCATTCAAAATGTTGTCGCCAGTAGCTCAATGAAGCTAATAAATCAATTTTACAGATTTCATGGACATAATGGTATAATATATTGTAGGATTATAATCGTTAAGGATTCAATCTTTCATCGTTGGGCCATAAAAATAAACAATAAAATTATTATTAATATAATGGTTATAATGTTATATAGCTGCCCGAAAGACCCTGCTATTTCAAGATTCGAAAATTCCAAATGGTGAGCTATATTCGAAAAACCAGTTCTTTCATCTTTCGTTGCCGAACTGGGCTGATTTTAAAATCCCTCGAAACCGGAAAAAAGGAGAAGAAAAAACGCTGGCTAATCAATTATTCCATCCCAACAAGGACGAAAATACGAACTTTGAAATAAATGTTGATGGTATCATGTTTCTTCTTCACAAGGACCTGTTATGTTAAGGTTGGGTTCCGCACTTGTAGCTATTTCTTTACAATGGTTTTTATTGTTTCTACAACAGACGAGAGGCGAAATGTTTCTGTTGTGACTCCTAATACACTTCAAAGGTCTTTGATAACAATTTAGCATTATTCACCGAAAGGGATCGATTTTGATTAACAAAAGACTTGGGCTAATATAGCATACGTATAGTATACGTAATTATGAGGACAATGAGTGGCCTTATGGATCCTGGAAAGTCTAAAATAAACTAGAGTTGTGCAAAAAGTATGTTAAAAAAAAAAATACTGTCTGCATATTTTATATACGGACGAATAGTAATTTCATTTATTATAGAACCATTCATTTTTATATTATTTATTAATGGAACCATTTTGAGAATGAGTTTTATATTTAAAGTAAATAGAATTTAATGAGGTTTTAAAACTTTATCAAATCAAATCCGATGGTATTATAACTAATATTAAAACAAAAAATTTACAATTATGATTTTTTAAATGAAGGAACATATCGTTCTAGAATAAGAAATAAAAACATATACTAGGGATGACCAACCTTTTAATATCCACTAAGAATTATCGAGTCGCAAGTCCTGTATTTACCTTCACAATTATTATCTTACATAAAATATTAATTTTATTAAATGTTTCAAACATGTCTGTTACGAGTCAAAATAACGCTCTCATCCGAGATAAAAAAAAATCCAATATTTAGTTTAAATAGTAAAATTAAAAACTGAAAACCTACTTGCTAGAAGCATAGCAGTCCGAACTCCCAACATTGTGACACCTATGGTTTGTATTAGGCACCCCTATTATATACAAAAGTGTTTACTCCATAAAAACTCCAATAGGCTTTGAAATGTTTTAATATAAGATAAAACTTATTTAATTTTTACAATCAAATAACTAAAATTTTAATTTTAATACACAAATATAGAGGACGGCGTAAACAAGTTTACCTAGTAAGTACTTATCCATGCAAGAACAGAGAATTTTATACAAAGTTTGATAAATTAACTTAATGAAATAAAAAAGTATTAATAAATAGAAATTGACATAGCATAAACTAATTAGTATTTAAAAGTGTTAGCGTATAAGAAAAAAAAAAAGTATATATATTACCAAAGGACTGAAAGTATGTTAAATAATTGAAATGGTATTGTTTATTATTATTAATTAATAAAATATTAAATAAGGAAAATGATGATATATAATTATTATAATGGACAAAATCAAAAAGGGCAAAACGTAGTTTCGGAAGATGTTATAAACAAATATTCTTTTTAAATTAAAAAAAGTTAATTTATTAATTTCCTATATTTTGAAGATATACTGAGTTATTAGAAAAAATATTCATTTCTTAGAAACAGAAATTGACCATTTTAGCGAAAATTTACATATTTTTATTTCCAAGTTTTGTATTCAAACATTGTCAAATTTATTTATCAACAATTATAACTTTAATTACTTGACTTCACATCTTTGTCCAGAAAATAAGAATGAAAAAGAGTTCGTAAAATCAGGAATCTTTTGAGAAATAAAAAATAAAATTTTTTTCCACAAGTTAATAAACCAATATTTATTTATTATTTAATCAGCTGGTTTTAAATCATAATTTTATCAGAGGAAATATAAAGGCTGTTTACTTTAAACCGAAATAATACATCTTAAAAATATTTTTAATCGTAGAATTTTAACAATGTCTATTATTAAATTAACACGATTTCAGGAATAAAAAAATTAAATCCACAAAAAAAATATCAATTTAAAACGAGAGTTTTTATGTATTCATTTTATTTATTTTAATAAAAGCTGTTAAAATGGCTAATTGAAATGTAGAGGGCGCAACAGGTGCCCGATGGCCTTTTGAATACGACACAAATATTCTCCCTGTTTCATATTTTAGACCGTTCCGTTTGATTTCATCCTTTCCTCTTTAGCGGTCGCAAATATATTTGTATTTTTTTTGTTTTTTTTGTTTTGATAAGTTTTTTCACGTTAAAAGATGATAGAAAATTTATTATTACTCTTTTCTTTTATATTGTAATTGAATTAACATTGTTCTACATGCAGTAAAATCGCCAATCCTGAAATAATTGTAGAAAGCATTAGATATTATAATGGTTATAGGTGGAGGCGATTTTAATTAACTAATTGGAGGTGGATAGTATTTTTTTCTGCGGTTAAAAAACGATCCTTCAAATGCTAATGACTTGGTTTTGACAGGCTAATTGCTAGTCTTCCGTAATAGCGATGGTCAACCTTCTTAAATGCACTTTAAGCTTATAACTTTGTAAAATGCATTTGTTAAAATAGAATAAAAATAATTGTATAGAATTTTAAAAAATTGAGATTTAAAAAAAAATTGATAGCAATCCAACTATTTAGTATTAAACTTCAGGACTTCGAGAGTAAAATAAGTGAAACAACGGTTCATTTTCCGATTTAATGGGAAAAAAAACAGAAGTTGAATTAATGAGGTGTAGATAGTTGACCGTAGATTAATGCTTGAAGAAGTTTGTCGGGGGGTGCGGTCAGCAAAGAACAACATAAATAAACAAAACCATATTTATTTATTTTATAGGCATAAATATTTATGCTAAATGTTTATTTATGTTGTTCTTTGCTGACATCACCCCCCGACAAACTTCTCCAAGAAGTTGAATTAATTTAATAAAGTTTATTATATCCATAATACGTTACGTTAATAACTTTAATACTTATTTTATATATATTAATAGCTATCAATCCAATGAAAACTCGTGATTAAGATGTAATCAGTATACTGGTTACAGTTTGTGTAATTCTTTCTTTTTATATTGCAAAATTAAATAATAATTCTAATAGCGTTTGGGCTAATTTTCGTTAGAATTTTATGTAGCTAAAATAAATAAATAAATTTTAACTTGAAATAAAAAAAAAAATACAGTAATGTTGGACACTGGAAGAAAATTACTCATCATTTTTGACTAGATAAAGCAGGTCCCAAGGAAAAGGAAAGTTTTTTGCCCTAACCAAAATATGAACCGATTTTATCATAATTATAAAGTTTAGTTGATGAAATGAGTAAATTGTTCACGTTTTTAAAAATACGGAAAATTATAATTATTAATATTTTATACAAAGTAAACACAATTAAAATTTTATTATTGTATAAATAATTTCAATACATACAAAAAACCTTTATCCTTCGAACTACGAAATAAGAACAATAAGCATCATAAAATAATAAGCTGATTATATTACTATATAATTCCATCATGTACATTATGGAATTATTTTAAAAAATGAATCGTTAATTAACTATCTTTAGTAATATTACAAAATATTTTCCTTTAATTTACGTCATGTTTTTTCTTAAATTAACTGTAAAAGTTCTTCATGTATAAAAATATAACTTTTAGCCAAGTTTACTTATTCTCACATTTTATTTTCCTGTACTATACCGGTATCCAAAAAAAAAATTCCAGTATCATAAAGCGTTTAGCTTCATAAAAATATATTATTGCTTATTTTTTCTTTTAATTTACGTCTATTATTTTTCTTTAATTAATTATGCAACTTATAATATGTACAATAAAATATAATGTTTTTACATAGCCCATTTATTTTTAATTTTTAGTTTTTGCTCCACTATATTTGCATCGAGGCATGGCATTATTGTTTAATAAATTATTGTTCTTTGCTTGAAGTTTATAACAGATCGGCCTGTTGGGTCTAACTATTTACGTGCTAATTATCAAACAATTATAAAGTATAAAAATAAGTAAATACAAATAATAATAGTTATGCAATTAACGATATAAGAGAAAAAAAAAATTATAAGGTTTGGATGAATTAATTATATATATATATATATTTTTTTTTGCAATTCTTTATTGATGTAAATTATTTTTTTCATATCTTTCACCCGGTTTTTTACAGTATTTGTTGAGCAGTGCCGAGAATGTTCTAGATCGGTTTTGGGTATGGGAATGGAGACGATGGGCACAATATACCTGGAGCGGTTAAGGATGGGTTCGTCAGAAATGTTGAGTGGCTTTATCAGTTTAACATTGAAGAATGCCAGTATTTTTCCTACTTCAAAAAATAGTTGTATTAGATTGATAAATATTATAGCAGAATAATTGATCGGCTAATATTTAATCAAAATTAACTTGAAAGTTTCGACTTGTATACGGGTGTAATTTGAGCCGGGCCCTTTGGCGTGTGAATATGTCATGCGAAGGGCTATCGTGCAGGACGAGCCTCACCCTCCGTCATCAAACCGCATTATACAAGAGGTAATAACTATTGTTTTAGAAGGCGGTTAGGTCCTCAGCACCTGAAGACCTTTCCAGGTAGACAGCTTGAGTCGACTTCGTCCTCTTTTGTCTAACACACGCGGACTTATCCGACATTTTTTTAACATCCAGGCCTTCATGGCTATTTTTTACAGCCCTGACTCCACACCCTCCTTAGATCTGGGTCAGTATAATCCCCTCGGGAAAAGATCAAGAATGGACGGCGTCTGGAAGAAGAGGATATCAGACTTGTTATACAATGTGTTACTTCCAGCGGTATGTTGAGACAGCATTGTTAGGTCCACAATGTGTAAGAAAGAAGAAAAACCTATAGAATAATATATCCCGCATTTAATAGAATTATGCCTAACAAGTTTTTAAAACATTTGAAGCTAACTATGACCGTACAAATAACCTTTGATCAAGTGAATATGATGAACATTATTTCCCGAGACATTATACATCTCGAACCTTTCAAATAGTATAAGCGATAATACATCGTCTATAATATAATTGCAATCCCCCAAAACAAAGTCTTATATCTCTCAAACATCAGTAACTAAGTAATCTTGACGTTTGACATAAATGTTGAAACTGTTGACTGGTAAATATTTAATGTTATTTTAGCAAACCTTAGTAATAATTAGTGGAGAAGAGAACCACGAAGAGAGTAAAAAAAAAACACAAATATATAAAAAATTATTTATTTGTGTTTTTTATCTGATCGCACCCCCGATCATCTTCTCCACTTATTAATCTACAGTCAAATATCTACACCTCCTTAGTAATAATTGTTTTTCGAATTTATTAAATAATTAAATATATCTAAAGAATTTGTTGGAGTTTTTGATTGAAAAAAATGGTAATAGCTTTGCTTACCATTTCACTTGTTTAGTTTTTAAGTTAGTTTAGATGAAGCCGCATTATACTTCGATATTGCCCAAGGCTTCGCATGTCGAAAGGTAGATCTTTTATGCTTAATTTTTTTTTTAAACAAGAAGAGAACGTTCGTTTGGTCAGAAAATAATAAATGACTTCGTGAAACGAGGTTTAGCCAGTTGCACAAGGACCAGACAGACAAAGGAAGTTCCAAACTCCCCTGGTCGTAAAAATATATTACTGCGTTGGGAAACCACACAAGACCACCAGCCATAAAGCAGCCAGATTCTCTGTAATACAATCATCGCTTATTTGAATTATTGTATCCTATTGCCATGTGGAAAAGGACAATCGGACAAGAATGTATCAGTTATAAGGATTACCTAATTTAATTTTTTAAAAAATGCTCCAACATTTCTTGATTTGAACTAATAATTAAGTAGATAGTATAAGGATTTTACATCAAATTTAAATCATATA
>NW_027109445.1:1305819-1374560 GCF_000696795.3 Halyomorpha halys
TATATATATATATATATATAGAGAGAGAGAGAGAGAGAGAAAATCGTTGCAATACATAATACATAGATATTATTTAAATACATTGTATAAACCTAATTAAACGACTTAAAATAAAATTATGCAAATAACCGTGGCGCTCTACACCGAGCCGGTACAAGGCCCACGAAGCTTGCTAACTTAAACGGTAGATGGGGACACTAGTATGCTAACTCTCAATTACTTTTTAAGCTTATCTTAATTTTTTTAAGAGTATAAATAAAATTTAACGAGATTAATAGGTAATATAAAAGGATATAAGTAGATTACCATATGAATTTAATTATTTTACATAGCCTTTTGACTTATCTTTTTATTTACGCATAAGCATTGGTTCTTAAAATTTACCAGAGGATTAACATTTGAATCATTTAAAATTCGAGCCCGAAAATTAGCGAAGTTAGTAGCAAATGTTTAATAATATTAATGTGAATTTAAAATAAATGAAAGGATAATAAAATTTCTTATTAAAAAACAAAATGATGATATATAGAATCAATAACAAATACGTATTTTTAACTGATCTAAAACCTTTGATGGTGGAATTAAACAAAACCGTCCCCCCAAATGACACAAGTATCAGCGTACTCCTGGTACAACGGGTGATCGGAGGGTAGGTCTAATAGGAGATAAGAAAGGATACGATAGAAAGTCTAAATATTGTTGAGCGCCAAGCCTAGCCCAGGAAATATTGCAGTGGGGGGCTACCAGGTCCAAAATAAACGCACACACACTCAACGTGCCAGATGTTTTACAGTCTTAGGTTTTTTCACTATCACTTTCTATTGTCCCAGAATGCATGCATCGTATATATATAATCATATTAATTTTTAAAAATATAATCAGAAAATGATTTTTAAAAAAAACTTGTTAACAAAATCACGTTGACCAAGCCTCAAATATTGATTAAACAATTATAAATATAATTACGTATACATAACCCTAAATAGATTTTATGAAGTGTTAAATCAAATTTAAAATATTTTATACTCAATTTATATTGCTGTTATTGCTAATTAAACTTTTAAATTATACAAGAAAAGTAAGAATTATAAATCAGATGATCTGAACTAGCCACTTACGAACTTAATAATTTATTTAATTAAACCCCCGTGAATATAAAATCATAAATATTAACATAAAAAAAAATCACTCTACATCCCTACCTCTGAGATAAGGCAATAGTTCTCAATACACATGCAATCATCATCCGGCATTTTAATTGGAATTATAATTTTTATTTTACCAAAACATTTGCCAATATTTATACAACTAACTACATGCATGCAAATAATTCTAAATATTTAGAATTCTCATATTTGTGATCTCCGTGTGAAATGAAACTACAATGGAAGGAAGCGCACATCATGTTGAGTAGGATAGGTCAGTTATTTAACTATTCAAACAAATAAACATCTATATGATTCAACTATGATAATGACATATAGCTGTTAAAAACCTGTTTATTGTTTATTTTTTCTGATTTGTCATAAATGTGGGAAAATCCGGGAAAATGTTAATTGTTATGGGCTAATTAATTATTACATATTAATAGAACTTTATGGAGGTGAACTGTTATAAATATTGATAAACTTTATGTAAATATGTCTTTTATAACTATCATATGCATTCATGAAACGTTAAATGTTTCAGTAATTTACACTCAATCGAATTAACTATTTTATTAACCTGAATACTATAATATATGTAATGGAATTCATTTTTATCTAATATAACACCTTCACGTCCCATGTATAACAATACTGGAAATTTATTAAAGAATTACTTTTTTTATTTGAAACAATTTTTCCTTCAATAATATTTAATACTTTTTATTACTATGTAGATCTAAATCATTACTATTTCGAAATTATTGACCAATATTCACCGGAATACGTATCAAAATTGTAAAACTATTAACAGATTTTTTTAACGATTCAGATTAAATAATTTATTTGAAAAAGTAATATTTTCAATGATAAGGCTGTCACTTAAATCCTTTTTTAAACAATTTGATTTGTCTAAATCCCAAATTTACTGTAAGTCTAAATTTTTTGAATGTTTTTATTATTATAAACATTAGTTAATTAGTTTAATAAAATTTTTGATTATTAATTTCATCAGTATGAAATTAAATTCGAACGAAAAAAAGCTTTCTGATAGGCACTGAATAATTTACTGTAATATCAAAATACTATACATTTTTTTAAATTAAAAAAAAAATTATTTTTTATATAATTTATAAATACTGCCATTGCCATAAATAACAAGGAATTTTTAAGTTAATAGCAATAATAATGATTTGACAAAATTTCTAAAAAAATTTAATGTTTATAATTTAATTATTGACAGTACTTTTTAAGTGGTCAAGTATTTCAAATTATAAGAACTTTTCACATGTAAACTTTTTTTTATTAATGTTTTTAATATATTGTTTATTTTATTTTTATTTTTTTATACTTTAATTTATAATTTTTGGTGGAAGGAAGTTGTTCCCTAAATGAGCATCTGATTTATTCAAAGGAAGCTGAGAGTAGAAAGTAATCTAATTAATTGACGTGTTGGGTCCTGACCCGACGACCATCAATCAGACCTAATTATATCCAGAACTGGTCTCCGTACTCCTGGTACTCGGCTAGATCGGAGCGGACACCCTGGCCGCTGATAAGGAGTTGATAACAGCGTGTACTAGGTCAGTGTCGCCCCACCCCCGTTGCCAAGCTACGGCGGACGCGGGGGTGGAATTACCCCCCGCTGTAACCATGACGACGGCCCCACGTCCGCCTTTACGCAATTTTTTCCCACCCCTAAAGCTGGTAATTAACGGTACAGAAAATACTCTCGAGTCAAATACGTATATTATTGATAATTAACACACGAATTTCTTATAATGACCTGCATTTAAATTTGAATCACGCACTTCTTTAATTTTATTATGTAAATAGATATTTTTAAAAATTTTGATTGTTAACGAATTCGGTTTATCGACTTAATACTAATTTTTAAAAAAATATTATAATCCGATAAATTACCTTTCCTGCTTGCGAAGTGATAATATCTAACTGTTGCTGACCAAAAGGCTTGACATCCTCTTGCCTATGGTGATGGTGATAATCAACGGGTGGGTTGCACTCAGTCATAACTGCATATCACACTCCAACTACCGCAAGCTACAAGATATCAGGCACTGCACTGTGTTGGTGGTCTTTGTTGTTGCTGATGAGACGCCTTTGAGATAAAAAAAGCACGACGCTGCAGGACTGACTAAAAACTTACTCTGTTGTGGAGCCGAGGTGGAGGACGTGGTGGGGAGCCGAGCGTGGAGGGGAGTTGGACCCATGGAGGGGGCCCGATTCATAAACTTTTCCCCCACTTCTCCAGCACCGGAGCTCTTTGTCTTTCTTCCTCTTTGAGCCCCTCCCTCTCTTCCACACTCCGAATCCTCCGGTAAAAACATTAACCCAAATATGACTGCTCCTTTCACAAAGGTGCCCACTTAACTGGCATTATTACCTGTGGTCCAGGCTTAGGTAATCATCCTTCTGACCGATCTGCTGCATTTATTGCTTTTATTAATTAATGTTTACATGCTTGGTTCAGTGTTAGGCAAAAATTTATATTAAGTTATTTGTAATTTTTTTATTGAATTAGTAATTTTTCTTATAAGTAATTCCAGATTTGCATAAAAGGAAAAATGGTTTATGTGTTTTACGCTCCATAATCTTGTATTCGAGTTAGGACATATGACGTTTAGCAAAACTTCTCTTGCTTGTAAAACTTATAGTTATTACAAATTTAAATGCTGCTGTTATACTATTAAAACGAAATCATATTATTGCTTGCTCATTAGGTTCTAAATGTCCTTGATTTTTTTTTAATCGTTAATGTGCTCGCAACTTTACTGCCTATAAGAATTTCATAATCCTTTTTTTAATCCATTTGGTTTCGAAGGAATAGACAAAACAATGGAAGGATTCAAAATTTCTGAACATAAGCTTACAATGGGCCTGGTTGTTTGTATTTCATAACATTCTTTAAAACTTCAGTTATAGGTAGTTATAGAAACATTGAACTTATGTTCAATAAAGAGTTTAAATAAAGAGGTTAAATAAAGAGTTTTTGATACCTGGGTTAATACCTAAATATTTTTGTATTTGACAATACAAAAAAAAAAAAAGCATAGTTAACGACTTCATAAATCTTTTAAATATTAAAACAATAAGGTAAATAGGGTTTAAATATAATTTTAATAGATTACTAAAAGTTAATCTAATATTACAAAAGAGATAAATAAGTACCGCCGTGGCATTATCTCCCCATAGACTGTGCCATCTTCACTCCAAGGGCCTAACGAGCGAAGCGCGCAGAGGAGCCAACTCACCCACGGGGCCTCCGACCCCACAGCTTAAATTTTTGATAAATTGGAAGCGATTGGATTGAATTGAAACTTATTTTACCTAAAAACCTATCTCTTTTTCTGCGCACCGAGTCCTAACCAAAATTTCGATCTGGCTATCATTCGTTTAATGGCCGCTCCCATTAACACCCATCACGAATTAAAAATTGAGAAAGATTGAAAGGTTCACCACCGAAGTTGCTGAAATGTAATATGTTTAAACAAATAGACTTTGAAGACGTAATTCATAATTTTGCTAATAAAAAATCCAATTAAACATCCCGGATCAGATCTAGAGGGGAGGGGAGGTATATAATTATATTTATATAATTATTACAAAGCTTTATTAGTTACTACAATGATTTGCTTGAAAATAATTATTTTTTGTTTTCTCTTGGGAGGGGGCTCTGCCTCTCGCTGGGCACGCCCATGTAAATATCTCTTGTAAACATAATTTTTTAAAGGTGTTAAGTACTTTTCCAATATTAAATTTAATAATGATTTTATGAGCGTTGTTAACCCTGCTTGTTTGCTATGTGATACGAAATCAAACTTTCCATATAAAATAATTTTACCAACGGGTTAATACCTGCATTCCAAACCATGAATGACATATTTAATAACACCTAGCACCATTGTAACCGTTACCGGTAATAACCGTTAAAAAAATATTATAATTATTTACATAAGGTAAAAAATCTCTGATAGTTCCAAAACTCATACCCATGCAAATTCTGTCAAGTTTGAGCTCATCTTAGAAGTAATTTAAAATTTTTTTAAATGTTTCTCAGGAATTACTTAACAAAATTATGAAATACATATTAACTAAATACGCTGAGAGAAATAATGATTACAATTTCCATAAATAAATTGAAATTACGTAAAATTTAGATAAAAATAAGTAATATAAATATTTAGATACTATTCATATCATTAATATAAACAATTATATTCGATTAACCTTGTAAAGTTGGAACACATTGTTAATATCAATAAGAGGAATTCACTGTTCTTTGTTTTGTTTTATTCAACAATGGGGTTAATACGAATATCATCCTTGTTAGAATAAATATTTACGTCTATTTCCATTTGTATATAATATGCCACTTTGTGTTATTTTTTTTCATTCCTTCAAATAGAATATTTGTTCGAAATAATCATTAAACTACTTGATAAGGAAATTATTAAGAGGAAAACCATTTTATAAATTGTCCTCGTCAATAATATATTTTGCTATTTGTTTGAATAGTAGAGGGAAAGGTTTATACAAGATTTAGATTAGAAAATAAGATTTATATTAGAAGATTATTTTAACTTTAATCCATAAGAGTATGCTAAGATTAAAACAACATCAATTTTAATACAATTTTTTTTTTAAATATCTCCAACGCAACAATATTAACTAAATTTGTAAATTATATTTAATACTATACTTATTGTTAAGTATACAATAGGAATTTAATGATTATCCAGATAAATTTAAAACTGAATAAATGAATTTTAAAAAAAAGATTAAATTTAGATACTGGCATATGTCAGAATTAAAAAAAAAAAAAACATACATAAGATATAAATATATTGAGATATTTGATTGTGAAGTTTTTTATAAATATTAAATTTTTCATTGCCTTTTTGAATAATTAAAACAAATAATTTCAATGTTATTTTTCTACCAGACCTTTTAATAAAATTCTACGTGATGATATCGTATTGTAATGTTGGATTAATAAAATAATTAAAAACAGATGCATGTTTTATAAATGTAATAATAGTGTGAACCGCTACGAACCATGAGCGAACGGTTACGAGTTCCCTAATTAAGTGTACCCAGTTTAAGAGGAGGCTGGCTCCCGAACCCACAGGGCTGACTCACGGCTACAGTAACAGAATGAATTATAAGGGGTATTCATGATCTTTAGTTTAACATGTTAAAGCGTGTTAAATGGAGAAACTTATGTTAAATCGAAAAAAATTGCCTTCTTTTACCGTGGTAAAACGAAATAACATTTAATATGGCTGAGAGTCTGTTACTTGGTCTGTTAAATGGAGAATGACGTCACACAATAGACCAGTTGAGATCGCCGCCATTTTTGTTTGTTGTGACAGCTCAGTTCTTTCGTGTGTTTGTGGTATTCATATCCCTGTTATTAAACCAGAATGGATAATTTTAATGACACATTTCAGAAAAAAACAGTAAAAAAAACAATGTAATTTCATTCTATTATCTGAAAATTTGTAAACGCTCGGCAGATAAAAATCTCACTATATGAACCATGGACATATGTCCCTGAATAAAGTTATTTTTCATTTCATTTCATAAGCTAAACTTTCACACAAATTCCACTTTTCACTCACTCTAGGCATGTAGTAATTAATTACTTAAATCAAAACTGAAGTAAACAATAACATGAGGGTCTGGAAGGAAGGTTATAAACATAAAGGCTTATACAACAAGTTGCTGAGAAAATCCGCTAGGGGCTCTTATGCATTTAACGTTTAACATGACTTCAAATAGGGCTGCTCACAATCATATAGTTATGACATTTAACATGGTAAAACATTTAACATTTAACACAACATCATGAATACCCCTATTAACTGTTACTGGCGGATTCGAACCCTGGTCTTTGGTGTTAGTAGCATAGTGCCTTACCACTGTGCCACCATCGCTCCTTTTTGTGTGGGGTGCCTCAGTCGTCTTATAGCAGTACTTCCTTACAAAGTACTGGTCCCTTGAATATTATCGAAATCATTTCTGGTTAAAACTGTCAAATATTAATATAAAACATTTGATTTTTGAATTAGGTTTCAGATAACTAATTAAAACTTAACTTAATTAAACTAACTAAGTAGAAAAAAAAACCTTTGAACAAATAAAAAACAGTTTTTTAAATTCTATATAATTTTCACGTATCCTGTTGAGAAATTGGTAAGAATCGATCAAATATTTTTAGTTTAGAAGGCTTTTGGGATTGGTTCGAACCCAGACATGTGTGCGACAAAGCCCTTGAAACAGCCGTCAGAGAAGAAACAGGCATGAAAGACACTTCCTCTTTAACAGGGATCAGCCGGCTAGCCCGGCCTAACCTGATACTCCAACATAATATTATAAAATATTGTATATTATAATGAATAATATTTAAATTTAAAATGTATATATTTTTTATAAAATATCTAAATAGAGTCATAGTGAAAATTAATCTAGCCAAAATTCGAGGTGATTCTCCGCTATCTAGCCAAGATGTATTACTCAATGTAGAGCGCCTTATGTAACCAATCCCACGATAAGTTATCTCCGCAACAAGATAAGAATATTTAGTGCAAATTGTCCAATTCAAAAATGATATAAAAAATATCATCGCATAAGAAAGTTTGTAGGAAATGTAAATTTTCCTGTTCTATAAGTGGAATTCCATTTCCGTATTCTATATTATATTTTTAATGATGCTATATATATGAATATAAATTACAATATTAATATTTAGATAATAGAAGTATATAAATACATTTGAGGAGGACGTTTCCACATTTTTTAAATAATAATCATCAGAATCATAATACCTTTTGAGATTAATAACTCTATATATTTTAGGTGTTTAATAATTCGTTAAGAAAATTCTTTAAAAAAAAAAATTTTTTTTAACTGTAAGGCATTACTTAGGCATCTCGAAGCGTCCTCTAAATATATTGTTTTATTAATAATTAAGCCTCAAGATTCTTAAGAATATACATCATTAAGAGTCAAGACAGAAGTACATACATATATACTATGTTATAAACCTTATGTACGAAAAAAATCATCATACAGTTAGATAACATTATAGTATATTTTGGTATCTTGGTCTATCTATCTTGGCATATCTATTAAGCACATGGGCAACATGCTTGTGAATTATTCAACCTAAATAGTTGACGATATTTTAAGTTTTTTTTTTCTGAGATATTTAGCTACCTTCATACGCCAAATTAATTTATTTCATTTTAATAATAGATTTTTTTTACAACACTTTGGACCATTCATCCAGGCATTTTTTTAAAAAAAATATTTACATGGTTTTATTCATTATCTATAAATTATTTTCATGTAAATAATTTATTAATTTAAAGATTATTAATTTTATTATGATTTATATAGTATAGTTAATTACGAAAAAAAAATACGATAATTATATTTTATATGGTCATTTACTTAACAATAATATAACTATTTATAGCACGAAAATATTAAACGTTCTTTATTTATAATAATAATACACACTAGTGAAATTCAAAACAAGACGCTTCATCTGCTTTTTTCTTTATATTTCAAAATTTATTATATTTCTTCTTGTTTTATAAATATTTGTTTAAATTTATTATCATTACTCTAGAAAAAAAATGTCAGTTTAGTGGTTGGCGTTTTGCTCATTATCATTCACGTCACGAATCCCGTTCTCGACTGGCTTAGTTTGTGGTTTTATTTGGATTTTTCCATGTAAAATGGATTTCTAAATGGTCCAAAAACTAATAATATATAAGTTTAAACAAAATCTTACTGCAAGATTTCGGGATCTATTCCGTATAGGCTAAAACTTACCTTAGTACAGCAAAGGCTAAATGTTGAATCGATTGTCTATGTTCTATAAACGTCGATTTTCTATGCCCTATAATGTTGTCCTATGTCTACCTTTTTTTTTTCTTACTCGTGTTACGCAAAACTAGAAGATTCCGTGGATACGATGCACATGGATGAGGATCCGAAGGCTGCCGAAAGGTTTGGACATGTTCGGAATTAGAAAGAAGAAAAACAAGAAAAGAAAAGAATGAAGAGTGTTGGACCGTCCGCTGTAGATTTGCGGGCGGAGGATGCATTGTCCTTCTGGGCGGCGACTTTGTTCTCTCCCCAACGGGAATAACTTATCTTGAGGAGTGGTCCAAGAATCCCCTCAGAAGCTGCCGAACGGTGGACGAGAGTTGAGTAAGGATAAGTATATCGATAGGTGTGCGCGTTAGATAAGATCAAGGGCAAAAGATAAATAATATCGGTAGTTGTACTTTTCTTAAATCTAAATGAAGGGATGGGTACAATCATAAGTGGTTTCGGAACGGATAGAATGAAACTTTATTAAACAATTAAATAAAATGCTTAGCGAACGGTTTGATGTTAATAAAACCGACAGCCCGTAACTACAAACTTCCCTTCACTGAATTCCATAAGTGGAATGTTATACTGCCACCTTTACACTTTAAACTAAAGGCCCATGGCCCTACGATTCATAAGGCCCTATTACTCCTGTTATCTATAAATTAAAACTAATAAATAATGAACTCAGAAGTACGATAACGTCAAGAAAGATTGAACAGTTTATTATTGACGTACAAAAAAAAAATTAAGTGAATTAAATTTTAAATTGTACTTAAAAAGTAATTCATAATTGTTCTGATAAATAATCCAGAATAGTATCTGTAGCAAATAAAAATGAAAATCTGTATGGATAAAATCTACGGATAGTCAGGAGTTCAGTAGTTTGTAAGAAAGTACTGTTTCTTGAACAACGATTATACAAGGAGATGACTTGTTTAACATCACACTCGATCAACAATCTAACATCATCTCTGGTAATGTTTGTTTTAGGTCATCTTTCAAATAATCAATAAATAATGGTTTTAATTAATATGTTGTTTAATTCTTTTGATAACGTTTATTAGACAATAATGTGAAGGCCCATATTCCAAAGTGTTAGGGACTCCAAACAGATTAATGATACCCATAGATGTTATTATAGAAGCATTCCTGAAACTATAACCAGTAGAGAAAAGTGTGAAATATAGAAATTTTGCTTACACCTTACGAATTTACAAAAATACATCAATAGTTTTTTAACTGGGCCTTTATATCTGCTATTGATATGGATATTTTTTTAATTCAGGTAATTAATAAACAGACAAAAAATATTGTTTCTTTCTTAGCGGTTTAAGCATTGATTGAGAAAAGATGAAAATATTGGACTTTGTAGTGAAAAATCTGAAAATTCAATGTGCCTTTTATTATCATATTCAGTTTCGACATTTGGTATAGTTCTCCTAAATCTGCCTCATTTTTGAAACTAACAATAAATCAAAACCTCTTGAGCACGATGTAGCTATATCAGTTAGTGCCTTATAATTATTAAATGTGAGAGTTTAGAACCTATTTTAAATTAAAATAATTGTAGGAAATCATTACTCAAACATTGTAGGAAGATAGTCCGGAAAACTATTGTTAAACAACGTTTACAATTGTTACAAACCTGTTTGAATGTGACAGCCATGACGAAGCCCAGCAAAGTTTTATTTATGCAAATAACTATTTATTGTTAACGTTGGTTAACAATAAATAGTTCCCTTTTACTATTTTGATACCTTTATTGACCGCCACCTGGATTATCTTCCTACTATATTTCATACGGTCAATTATTTTCTTCCAACTACTCAAAGATGTTTTTTATACTCAAAATTGCTTATAAACGATATTTACAGTCAGTTTTCAAAGAAAGAATACCTGAGAATACCAACAAAAATTTTTAGGAAATTTCGTATTTTTCACAATAAGTTGTACCAACTTTCCTTATTACAGGATTAGCTCGTTAAGGAAGCTTAAAATACTCATTAATTCAATTAACCGAAGGAATTATAACAAGGAAAGGAATCGCAAAAGTTGAAATCAGCTTTATACAATTCAAATGTCAAAAATCGTTTCTCATACTCCAATCAAAACATTTCCGTTTACTTTATAAGAATAGAAATAACAATTGAAGAATATTCATTTTTATTCTCGGTTTAACATACAAAACAAGTTCGTGCGTCATTTGGTAGGTATTGTGCAATTGGTCAGTTTATGGTACATTACTCAAAAACAATTACATTTGCTTTTTGCACTGTTCAAACAATCGGCTCCCAGAAGGACATGGGATGATTCATATAGAAATGGTAATCTTGACATGTATCGGAAAAATCTTACAGGAGGAAAATAAAAGGGATATTAAAAAAGGAGGAAAATCATAAGTTTTTGTGGCTAAATTGCTCATTATAAGTTAAATGGAAATAGGTTAAATGTTTTATTTAGAAGCTGTATAACATTTTGAAATTTTGACTTACACTACATTACCCGCCTCCATAGATAATTCCTATAATTTACTACTATCATTTAGAAAAAAAAAAAGGTTTTTGAGGACGAATCGTTTCTATTATATTGTAGGAAGATAGTCCGGTAGGCTCTCTTATATAGCTATAAAGCATGTCTACAAAAATGTAATTGACATTGGAAAATTAACTATTTATTTATTTTAGATCAACTATTTATCAGGTTACCAATAAATGTTTAATCTTTACTATTTTGTACCTTTATTGACCCGGACTATCTTCCTACCATCAATAAACGGTTAACTATTAATTTTCCAATATCAATTGTATAGCTTGTAAAACACTTAACCTATTTTTGTTAACCCATTATAGTTATAATAAAAATCACAAGTGCGAGTAGAATCCGGCCTATGACGTCACGTTACGATTGTTCACATTTCTATTATGAAATGCTCCAAACCATTAAGAAAAATTAAAAATCTCACCTAAATATCCATGTCTCTAAAAACAAACAAAAACAAAAAAAAAAAATGCGAATTTGAAGTAAATTTATTTGTTTGCGGCTTTAGCACACTTCTCGAAGAGTCCTGTGCTACCTCTCATGCCTGGGGGTAGAGTGGGCCCATGGATCCTCAGGTCGAAAGTGTAGATATTAGAGGTATTCATGATACTGTGTTAAATGTAAAATGTTTTACCATGTTAAATGTTATAAGTATAGGATTGTGAGCAGCCCTGTCAAGTTAAATGGATAAGAGCTCCTAGTGGATTTTTTAAGCAACTTGTTTTATAACCTTTCTTTCCAAAACTTCAAGCTGATGAAGAGAATCAAGATGAGCTAATTGACAACTGTCATTACATTATTAGTTTTAAAAACATCCAAAACAATACTAACACAATAAAAAGTCAAACTACGAGCAAGTAACCTTGCACAAAAACAAACAAAACGGTGACGAGCTATGCTGGTCTGTCTCGTGACGTCATCCTGTATTTAACAGACCTAGTAACAAACTCGTTTAACATAGCGAAAGAAGGAAATATTTCTCCATTTAACACGCTTTAACATGTTAAACAAAAGATCATGAATACCCCTATTGTACATAATAGTGTTGTAAATGTCATTATTCCTTGTATTCCTTCAAAATTTTACTTATTTTATTTTCTCGTTATTTCTTCGTGTACAGACTTTAATTATGTTAATTTTCATTTTTATTTATTTATATATAAGTTATTATTATTATTGTATGTTTTAATTTTGGTATGAAAGTGATCATTAATCATTATTACTTATTGCCCAAGGTTATGGCATATTGTAATACTTATAAATAAATAAATAGTTATTATTTTTTTTAGACGTTGTATTACTTGCTAATGTACCAATTAGCATTTTCACAATAAATATTTTAATGAAGTTTCTTACATACTAATATTTACTATAATTTTGTTTATTTTTTTTTTTTAAATTAACTTATTAAATCAATTGGAATCTATTATCCCACACAACTAAGAGACATTGAGAAATACCTCAGCCAACTGGTTAGTGTTTAGTATTTTCGGTGAGTTGTGTATCCTTCTGGAAGGACATTATTTAACAGCCCGGTTAAATGTCAGAGAAGAAATGCTTCCAGGTTGTGATAAGAAATACCCTGGATCGCATTCTCCAAAATCCGGCCCCAAATTGGTTAACCTACTTTTCTTTTTTACTCCCTTTATAATTGCCATTAAGAAAGAATAATTGTTCGTTGGTGAACGTCGCAGGTTACTAGTGATAGTTTCGTTAGTAATAGGACTAATTATTTTTTAAACATTATTTGAAATATGATTACGTTGGATTGATGAAAAATTAAACAAAAAAAATGATAAGTTTACCATTCCTAAAGGATCGATAAGACATATGTAGACTCCAACTATTCGTAATATAGAAGATAGTTTTTCATTAAAATTTATGAAAACTTTGTCTGTCAAATATTTAAAAAATAAAACATGTGTAATTTTTTGTACTATTGCGTATTTGGGAATGTGACCTTCAACTCCGTCAAGCTGTATCAAGAGATTCAACAAAATTGTTTAAACCAATCAATTAAAATAAATATGTTAAAAAGGAATAATTTACAACCGACTTAATAGAAAAAAAATCCATTTCGTGTTTAATTTTTTTTGTTTAATCAATATATAAATTATAATAAAAAAAAAATGTTTTTACAAAAAAAAAATAGTATAGGTTATGATATAATAAGAAAATTTAATAAATAATGAAAGTTTTAAACATTAAAGTTTCTACTTTTAAATTCAATTATAGAAAAAAAAAAAAAAACGAAATTAATTTGATTTTTACATATCACAAGTTATTTCTCTGTATTTACTATATTTATTTTTATTAATAATTTTAAAGTGAATGGTTTCAATTGGAATGAATTTGTGAAAATGACGTTGCCTGATTTCGCTAATGGCAAATTTAGTTGAATTTTTTTCCAAAATAGTAGCTGAAAGCTTAAAATTAATACTTTATGTATATATATATTATATAAACATTAATTGCTCATTCTTGTTAATTATTTTTAGTTCATAGTTTTGTTTTGTTAATTATTATTGTGTTTTTTCTATATTATTTTTATAATTATTATAGATCCTCTATATCCATGAAGTTCTTGGGTCCTGTGCTTAAGAGAATGAAGGGACTTTTGAAAAAATATGATAAAACAACAAAAAAGACCTCTTTAAATATAACTAATTTGGTTTTAGAGGCTCAAGGCGTATAAATTAAATATGATCTTAATTAATTAAAAAGTAACATTGTAAGTAATGATCATAGGGTGTAATAATGTATTGAGTGAACTAGTAAAGAATAATTTTTGCCTTGTATTTTCTAAACTTGAGTAGCTGATAGTTGAATTGAACCGGCACTACTGAGTACCTCTTATATTTGTTTTTGCTTCCCGTTTCTGACGTACAAATTTAGACTATTTTAAAGCCCTCTCTCAATAGCTCCAGCACTAAACGCCATATTGTCCTGGCAGCCTGCATCGTATGGAATGGACATTCCTCCTAATGGAAGACTTCGAAGGCCGAACTTTTTGGTAAGACTAAAAGTAGAATCGTTGTAGTAGCTCTCCGAATTTAATTAAATTCAACAATAAAATCTTTATGGCACTACGATAGGCATAAACTATGGTTGAGTGCTTCACTGTTGATGCCTTTCATGGCTCGGATGACTACCGTCTTCAATTGGCCCTAACGTCCAAGTAGTCTTCTCAAACTCGAGTCCAAATTCGGTTTTTATTTACCGTTGGTTATAAAAACCCAAAATGGACATATATTACTCTAATCTTTGTGGGAAAATCTTCGATGAAGTCGATGGAGCTTTTGGAAACTACCATCGTTCGCGCCCCCCTCCCCCCAGTATATCGTGTTATCTTAAAGTTATTTTTCATTAATAAAAAAAAAAATTAGAAATCAAAAATATAGAATTGAGACTAACGAAATTAAAAAATGTGTACTTTTGTAGGAGAAGTTTTTTATTTTATTTTAAGTGGCCTGCACTTTAGGAGACCACCCACCTATGCAATGAAAGGTACTTAATAAGCATCAAAAACCGATTGCATTAAAACCAACTTTTTTAATCAGTTCTTCTAAAAACATGTTTTTGGACTTGACTTCCTTTTCCCTACAACCACTGAAAGGGAAAACTGAATATTGTCATAAACACCAATGAAACACAAAGAATTTATACATTGCGAATATTTCTCCGTTTCTCTTCATTCGCCAATTCCTTCTACGATTTTATTTTGTAGTTTTCTAATTTTCTAAAATCTTTAACTTTCAAACGGTTTATAATATATATTAGTGAGTAAATAAATAGTAATTATTTATCCATTATTTACTACTGCTATCAATGAGAGATGGTTAACTTTCTCAAATAATCAACATTAAATGCACTTCAGAGAAGGAATTATTGAAAATTCGGCATATAAGCCCTGTCAGACTATTTCAATGATGATAATACCTGGTTTATGATAACGTTATCAACGGTAACGTTAACAAACGATAGCATCGCAGCCAAATAAGCACCTACTGTTACACGAAGGTCAGGACGCGGCCATTTTGACACCTCAAGAAATAAGCCTTCTACTCATAAATGAAATAACATGTATCCGAACTATGTGCAAACATGTATCTATGTGGAATGAAAGTCCTCTAAGCAAATTAAAAACTATTTAAGAAAAAACAAATAAAACGTGGATTACGTCAAATCTTTATGATCGCAGAGAGGAGGTCGCAATAGCTGGACTGATAACAGGACATACGGACAAAGCTCATTCATAACTCATGAACCAGTAGCCACCACTTAAGTGTTACTATTGTTTTGGTACACTTACAGTCCGTCACAACTTCCGAGAATGCCCTTTCAACACTTACGGGCTTGAGTAGGTTAGAAGTTAGGACAGGTATACAGTAACCTTGAATGGTGACAGAAAAGAACTTAAAATGGGTATTAATTATTCTAAGAAAAACTGACCGGATAAACAGCATTTTAAACCTAAATTTAAACTCATTAACAATCTTAAATTATAATAGTTCAGAATCTTAGGAAGGAATAAAAAAAAAATATATATCTAAGCTATTAATAAATACCTTATTTATTCCTATATTCCGAATATCTAGGAAAATAAATAATGAAACATGGGCGTTGATTACAAATTTTAAAAAACAACAACCTAGTTGATATTAGAGTAATTTTTTTTAAATTTTTTGATCATAATGTCATTGATCATACAGGCATGTAGAGAAACTACCCACTAGTATCACTCAATAAATTTAATTTTAATTCTGCAATCAGACGAAGCTCTGCAAAATGGGGTGAAATGTTGGTTAACAAGAAGTAGTTTTTTTTGCTATTTTGATACCTTTATTAACCGCCACCTGGATTATCTTCCTACAATCTACATCATACAGTAAACTATCTTTTTTCAAAAATTTAATTTTACATCGATATAACCAGATTATTCAAAATCGTTTTCGAAAAAATAGCCTAAAAAGTATAATCAGCGATATAAAGTGGCACTTCCGATAAGTCGATTGTGGAGAAAACATTACTGAACACATCCAAGATATGTATACAAGTATCTAATACACAGATAGATTTTCGTTTTTGAGTTCGACTGACCACGTACTGGCCATTTTCACAAATTTAGTTATCTGGGCTCGAAGAAACATTTAAAAAATACAGAATTATTAAATTAATTACTAATGGATAAAAATAATTTTTAAAAACTCTGCTGAGTTAAGTTGTAAAAATAAAACAATATAATCTTATATATTGCATAATCATGAGTTATCTTTCATGAGAAAAAATTTAATAATATACATAAATGTATACAACTTGATTATGTGTTCATTATAAATGTCCTAATGTGGATGATACTATAATATAAATATTATATTATAATTTATATTTCTTAAAGACATAACTATGATTTATGTAAAATATATTCAGTTGCTCGTCTATAAGCCCGTATCTCGGACTCTAATTCCACTCGTAGTAGAGTCCGTTATAGAGTACACAATTGCAAGTCAAGTGATGCCCACGATTTGCATTTGTACAATGAACTAGGACTGGTCCCTCCCCCACAATGGACCAGTCTATTTCTCACGGCTTGGTCTAGGCAAGTTCACTATTCGGCGGGGGAGTACACCGACCGGTTCTAGATTTTCGAATAGCTCCCACACTATTCCCAATAATAATTATAATAATAATAAACTTAATGTCTTCTTCTCTAATGGCTGCTTTACTCTTTAACCAAACTATGTCGTAATAAATCGTACAAGAATTTATAGAGAAATCTTCAAATAGTGGTTGGTATTTGATCCACCAATGACACTTAGGCGTAGAGGTAGAATAAAGCAATAAATAAATATTTAACTTTTCAATAAAAATTAGATTAAATACCTAATAAAAAAAAAAATCCTAAATTAATTTTATATATATGAAATAATCAAGAAAATGAATAATTTGTTGATAATCGTTTTTCACTCTTAAGGAATATGAATTTTTATAGAAAAATAAAACATATTATTTTTTTATTTAGTTTTTTTTTTACTCCATTAACGCCTGTTGAACAGATTCGATACTTAGGACTCCATCTTGACAAGAGACTTACTTGGGATCCACACCAAGACTGAAACGACAAGAAACTGCTCGTAGATTCCGATTGCTACAACACTTGACAAACGCTTTAAACTTCCCATTCACTACAAAAAATTAGTATACACTACGATAATCAGACCAATTTGGACATATGGAATTGAGCTCTGGGGCTCCGCCAAACCATCAAATTCCTCCCACATCGAATCCTTACAATCCAAAATCCTACGTAAAATCCTTGATGCTCCTTATTACGTTTCAAATAAATTCATTCACAAAGACATTAACGTCCCATTCGTTGCAGATTTGGCCCAAAACAGATATGCGTCTTTTTATTCCAAACTCCTTGACCATCCTAACCCATTAATTCTTAATCTTTCATCCTTTACAATCCCTGATAATCCTCCGAGGCTTCTGAAAGAAGATGGCCACGGGACCTTCTAATTTAAATTAATGTTTGAAGTACCACCAATGGGTGGTTCCTTCCCAAGATTTTCAAGTATATATGAAACATACAACATATTTACTTAGTGTATTATTTTGTATATTTGTGAATTACATTAAATAAATAAATGTAAAAAAAAATATTATTTTTTTATGTGCGTTGATGACCTCAGGGTTTTATGCCCTAAAGCCCCAACCAATAACAACAAAAAACATTTTAAATCAATATTTTTAAAAACTTTTAATTTTGTTTATATGGAAATAATAACCATCCCTCATTATTAATAGTAATAAACAGTGGATGAATATAAAATATGAACGAATGAGATAAATATTGTTTTTCCATGGTAATTATTACAATAGTTACATTTTACTTTCACATAATTATATGAAATATATAGTAAGGGGATTTACGTCTAGAATAATAAAGAAATAGTTGTTTTGAAATGTACAAAGATTAATTTGATTGTAAGTTAATGATGTTTAATGCCCGCACTAGATTTTCGTTTACCTAAATACTCTTTTGGCATTATGAATGTTATCAGAAGTAATACCAGGGAACAAATCATATCCTCTAACTATGGAGAGGAAAAATGCATCGGGGTTTTCACGCGGAGTTCAATAAAAACCTAATTAATCCAACGCATAATAATCATATATAATAATATAATATAAGAATGACATCTATGATATATACCATATTGATGTTAATGCCATCGTCATTGAATAATTAACTTACAAATTGTATTAATTCAATAACTATTAAAGAATGGTAATAATTTATAAGAATATTAATAATTTTCTGATTATGCCCTTCAACAAAATATGAAATGTATTCCTTATTGTGTAATTGATCAGGAATCTCTGAAGAAAAAATAAATAAAGGATTTAGTGTTATTTAAAAACACTATGTAAAGATTGCTTTATGAGGATTGTGTAAATCGTTAACTTTCAATAAATATAATGAAAGCATAGATAGACAGGGAGTCCAGAGACGAAGTCGTAACATAAACAAAAAAAAAAAACTTAATCTATATTTACAGAGAAAATTGTCACGTGGCAGGACATGACTTCACAATACTATGAAGAATGCTTCAGTTTTTTCAAAATGTTAAAAAATCGAAAACTCTCGAAGATAATTTAAAATATATTAGAGCCACATATACTCAAGATACTTGAACTATACACTACCTTACTTGAACCTTGATTATAATTTACTTATGACGAATTTATATGTTACAAAAGGACAATCGTGTGTATTACTCAGCATATAACAAATTTAACAGTCAGCATATCCACTTTTCGATAAATCATTTATATTTGGCAATAAAAAAAGTAATAAAAAATTATTATCGATGGTCAATGGTCGACTTTACTCAATATCGTGGAGTAAATTGTACGGAATCTTACATACTTGATTTTTTTTTTATAGTATATGCTAACTTGAGATACAAGAGATGTGTGAAAAAATAAATGTTAATGTCAAAAACAATTTGAACATATGAGAGGAATAATTGTACACAGTTATTTATCATTTACTTTCATATTTTGTATTAACTCTTGAGAGACGGAAAAGGGATCGATCTACCGATAGTATTACCTCGAGTTGGTATTATGTGGTAATAAGATGTGACAGTTCACTGTCAAGGCGTCTACATATGGCAGTTAGCCTTCGAACATACTACTAAATAAGAGGTATAATTGAACATAGATTTTTTTCTTATTATTTACATTTATTATTTTTTTTAACTTATCTTTGGCGTCTCAGTTTTATATTTTTGACCTGACGATGGCCCAAGTAGTTGGGTATATACAATATAAAAATTATTTCATACTGAAGGCCCAATTCCACGTGACAGTTCATCACAATAATGAAAGTATTTGTTTACTATCTGATTGTAAACAATTGGTGACAATTAAACTTGGTGAATAAATGATTTCACTCGATGATTGAATATAATTAATAATTGGCAACGTAGACAAACAGAGAGCTTACAGTTTTGAAGTTATGTATAAGGATGGTATGAGGATATATTTGTACGATGTGACAGTTTACTGTCAAGGCATCTACATATGGTAGCCTTCACGCATACTACTATCAGGTCAAATGTGATAGTACTGTCACGACAGAAAATGTGTAAACTGTCGTGATAGCTGCGACAGTTGCGGTCATGACTGTAACTGTCGCGGTATCTATCACCTTGAAAATGGGCCTTTATTCCCTCCCCCTCCTCAGATAAAGTTCAGGTCAATCCTTGCACTTGCCCTTTAGACAGCCAGGAGACGGCGCGTGCAATTTTTTTTTGCATAGTTTTTGCGCGTAGGGTTCAGTTGAGCCCTTACGGCGCAGTTCACAACAGACACCGCAATAAACTGCCCACTGAGGTTTTTTGTCCTTTTTTGTAGGAAGCAGTAGCTACCACACTTCTGGGGTGAGAAAAAAAAAGTCTCAACTCTGTCTATCTTTTGGTCGATGAACTCTTTCTTGTTTATGAAACCGGTGTAACTTTGAGGAGGGATGTGCGGTTACTTTCACTGTCTTGCAGGGTAAGGAAGGTTCTATGTTAGTTTTGCCGTACATTTTGGTTAAATAAACGACTTTTTAAATTTAGTTTCAAATTAGGGCATTGTTTAAAATATCTGACTATTCAGTGTTTCAATATTGTTAATAATTAAATGATATATAAATAATAATTCTATATGTTAAAAAAAATTAAATTAATCCCAAATATATTTGATTCAGTTGAAGATCATGATAATAATAAAATAAATGTTTAATAGTAAAAATATTCAGGCCGCCACAGTTTTTTCGAATATTCTGAACACTTAAATATCGTTAAATAAAGTTGATCATATTTAACAATCGATAGTTTAAATTGTATCCAATTTAAGTCTGAAAACAATTTATATTTCTTTATAACTCCGACGTTCGGCTATCCTCAAGGACAATCTTAATACAAATTTAGAACCGCATAAATTTAAAAAAAACTTTATGCAGACTATTCTTCACCAGGGAGCTGAGATAGTGGCTAAACAGCAAAACATTTTAGACTGAAATGATAAAATATTGGTTGTTTTAAGTTATATATGTCCAAATTTATTGATTTATATAATCTAATTTTTTTTTTTAACGCTTTCATGTTACATTTCATCTTCTATTTTAGCACAATTTAATTGTTTATTACGTTCAGTGTGAGCTCTTTGGGTTTATTGTGAAAACTTATGTTGATATGGCTATTGTATATGTGTGGACAAAAAATTGTCTACTAATCAACCAAAAATTAAACAAACTTTTTTAAATATGTCCATGTAGTGGAACCTGAAATATTTTTGAGGGTTCCAATCTTTCGAATCCTTGATAGTTTAGAGATGATATGGGAGTTGGATATAATCCAATAGTTTTCTTAATTTACAGTAAAACAATTTATTGAGACTCAGTTCAATAGTCGACTACATGTTAAAAATTTGCATAGTAAAAGAATTTAATTGTAATGACCAAATAACTTATACTAAACCTTATCTGGCACGCGAATCTCGTTTATAAAAGGCTACAAGAGCATAAAGACTTTGAATTAGCAATAATGCGCAAGTGAAAAAATTCAGGCGTTTTACAGGGGAGAGCGTTGAGCTTAAAGATTTTTAGCGAGGGTCGGAATAATTGTTGTTTAGCATCTTGAGGGCTCCCCTTCCAGCGGGGTGGTGATTAAGGGGGGAATTAAAAAAAAGTCAATACTCCGAACAGCGATGGTGGCTGGGGTGCGTCGATCTGTCGGAGGGTAGTGGGTGTACCCTCTGCCTCTACCTGCTACAGCTGGAGCGATTGCTAGGGGTGAGTCCGAGGTCCGAATATCTCTTCCTGCTTCCTCAGGGTCAGGTGTTGTTTTGGGAAAAAATGAGGCAAAAACAGAAATAAAAAAAACGCCAGATCACAATAAAAAACCGGTCGAGACCTTTGTCCCTGTTTAGAATAATAATGGATACAGCGGAGGCTAACGGTGACTGCAACAAAAAAATGCACTAAAACCTCGGAGGATCAATGAACTCTTTGACTCAATTCGAGTCCACTGGATTGATACATTTTTATTTGGGTATTTCTTTCCGAGAGAGTGGTAGGGTAGGGAGGCTGCGGGGGCTTCTGTCATGTAGTGCTCTTCACTTCATTTTGAGGCATATACCAAAATAATGCCTAAACAAACTTTCTATATATGGCGAATCGAAAGAGATGTTGCATAAGAGCTTCCAACTTAGCATCAATGGGACTGATAGAGTAGGGATCTTCGTGATTCAAGTCAGTCTGCGTTTTGAATGATGACTGTCAATCCAACAGACCGTAGTAGGGGATCCAATAAACATGATCAATTATTTATATACAAAAAGTTTTATTACTATTCAACTTGCCTTGAGCATTTGGATTATCATAGCCATGGCTGTACCAGAACAATATTTGTTTATTACAATACATCTTCGAGAATAAAGTTTATATTGTATTCAGGTTTTATACGAGGATAAGATGGTAGGGGGTGCAGTCAAAATAAAACACAAATAAGTTTAAATAGCTTATTTAATCATCGTGCCAACGTTTCGGCCAGAATTTCTAGCCTTCGTCAGGGATGTTAGCTTGAAATCTTACCGTCAAGTAGGATTCAGATTTTAATTGAAGCCAAAAATTGTTTAAACACTTGTATTATCAAGTTAGAACAGTCTGTAGGATATTTTCCAGAAAAGAAAAATCATTTTGGACACATTAAACCTCAATTTAACAACAAAAAATATAGAATTTTTAATGACTTTCAGTACTCTGAAATGTGTAGCAGGTTGGCTGCCATTTTCAGTCTTGTTCCTTTGATATTATGGAATAATAACAGGTTCGAATGTTTTGAAATACAATTGGTTTAAAACACCATCGTGGGTTGGAAAGAGTCCTTTTGTTTAAAAAAAAATTGTTTTTATTTAATTATGAATTATATTTATCCTTATAAAATTAGTTTTAAAATTAATAATTAGACAGTAGTTCAGTATAAAATTATTTTCTAAAGTTCATATTGCTATAATAGTTGTTGTTTATACGTCATTGGTATATCTTGTTTGCACCGAAAAAAGTGAATAAAATAATCATTAAATTTAAAGTTTTTTGCGTTCAAGTTTTGCTCGTTAGTGGTTTTAACTGAGAGCTAACAAGGAGATTTAGAATTATTATATATTTGAGGATTTTTTTTAGTTTGTAATATTGCCCGTTATTTGACAATCACCTCAATATGAACTTCAAAAAATTTATTCTCTTTATTATTTCGAGAATTAATTAGAAAATTATGAGAAAAGTTTTTTTTTTTTTTAGGCTATCATTCGAGCTAAATGAAATAGAAAGTGATCTATGTTTTTAATCTTGTTAGGAGAGTTTACTATAATTTTTTTTCAGTCTTTGTTTACTAGTGAAAAATGATTTAATCCTAAAAGATGACCGTTATAATATATGAGGGCTAGTATTCCTAAACCATGGGGGCTAGTTATTCATAGACCGTCCGTTGGGGATTTTTGCATACGACCCCTCAAGAGATTCCATGATCGAGAGGGGACGGAAAAGACCCAAAAATAAAACTCAATCAGCCCGGACAAGACAGCATTGTGCTCGGCAGATGTTTGTGGATACTGGTCCCTAAAAACGGACTAAAAAGGAAGCTGCAACGCAGAGAGATATAATTTCCTGATGGGCTAGGAGTGGCTGGGAGGAGGTTTTTTTTGTCCGGACGAGGGTCGACCCAGGTAGGTTGGCAGTGACCTTGCCCGCCATCCCCATCCCTTAACACTACAACTATTCCCGACAAACACCCTCTCAACCCACGCCAGGGTTCCTTCCCACAGATTCTTAGAATTTCGTCCCAGCTTCTTAGCCTTCTCAATCCTTCTTGGATTTATCCATCCTCTTTAAATCGGGAATAAAAAATTCCAGACTAAAAATTCAGAACTATCCTAACCACTATCCCATAAGACAATGTTCAAAATAAAAATTAAAAGTTCTCACAGTAAACCCCCATTTATCTGAATTGGAAACCCGAATTATCCTAAACTTTTTTTTTTTACAAATTTGTTTCCCCTCTATGTAATAAAAAGAAAGAATATTATATTAAAAAAATCATCTTCTCAACCCATCTTGGGTATATCCCTCCCTTTTGAATCAGGACTGATAATCCAAAACTATCTTAACCATTATCCCGTATAATTATTCTAAACAAAAATTAAAAATTCTTACAGTAAACCCCCGTTTATCCGAATACGCTATATGCGAAACCCGGTTTATCCTGACATTTTTTCCCCCTTCGTACAATAAAATGAAAGAATAATATTATTAATTATTGGAGAAGTTTGTCGGGGGGTGCGGTCAGCAAAGAACAACATAGATAAACAAAACCATATTTATTTATTTTATGCCGACGTTTCGCCCTGAGTTTTAGGTCTTCATCAGGGTTATAGAACAAAAGAGATAACAACAACATTTAGAGAAACATAAAATTGAAAAGGAATAGTATACAAACAAATTTGGAATTATAATTATTTTATGCCGACGTTTCGACCTGAGGTTTTGTTTATTTATGTTTTTCTTTGCTGACCGCATCCTCCGACGAACTTCTCCAATCATTAATCTACGGTCAACTATCTACACCTCATAAAAGAATATTATTTTAAAAAATCATATTTACAATCCATTTTGGATTTATTCCTCTTTGAATCAGGACTAAAAAATTTCAGACTAAAAATCCAGAGCTATCTTATCCATCATCCCGTATGATAATTATGCAAAATAAAAATTGAAAAGAAATGTATTAGTAATTAAATCCGAATCCCGGATTATCCAGAATTTTTTTTTAATTTTATTTTTTTTTAGTTCAATAAACTGAAAGAGAATCATATTGAACTATCTTCTTCTGAATCGATCTGAACCTCTTTAAACTAAGACTAAAAAATTCTAACTATTAAAAATCCAGAACAAAATTAACCACACCCCCCGTGATAATTATTCAAAATAACGATTCATAACTACTAGATCCGCCTTATAATATTCCAGATTATCCAGAACTTTTTATAAAAAAACATTTTCGCTCTCTATGAACAATAAACTTAGAGGAAATTATCAAATAACAATATACGACTTAACTAAACCCTTTAATCATTTGATTGGGAATAGAGTTACTATTATTTTGATAGTACTATAATTTTTGTAAATTGATTATTTTATTTTTTTAGCAATTCTGTTTCATTTGATTTCTATGATAATTTAAAAGAGATTCGAAAATCAAAAGGAAAATTTAAAAGTTAAAGAAAGGAGGAAGGGATATAAAACTAAGTGGCAAGGGACTAGGGTGGGTTCATTCCTGGGGTTGTCTTGGGGGATGCCGAGTGAGGTCATTATTCAAAGGCGGTGGTTTATAGTCTAAAGGCAGTAAATTAATTAATATTATTTTTTATTATTAGTTTTAATAATTATTTTAAAAATTAAAATAACAAAATAACTGTTATTTTCCGTCAAGGAGTTATATTCCCAGCAATTACCAACGCGAATAAAGGACACATCCTTGAGGCTGACTGACATAGGCTAAGACATTGTTTGTTGGCTTGGCCTAGGGACTTAAGAGACTGCCCCAAACAGTCCCAGACTAATTATAGACAGCTGGGAATGTGGGCGTTCCTATTTTAGAATGTCGTCGGCAGAGCGGTTTTTTAACCAGCCAGTGCTCACATATGTTTCTTTTCAATGCTCTCCCTCCGCGACCGATTTAACTCCACGCACATCCTTCAAGGCTGTTCAAGTTTTTTTTTTTTTAAGAAAGGGGTCCTTCTAAAGAGTTTATGTACAATACTGGGCTTGTCCACCGACTCGTTCACCTGTATGAAGATCATGATAGAGGAGAAAGGCAGGTTTGAATTGAAGACGGGCAGTTGAACAGAGAATCGGATCAAAGAAACTTAAATTCAAAAAAATCGAAGAGAAGAGGTGGGATTGAGAAATATTTTGTTTTATTGATTGACGAAAATTTATTGATGAAAATTTGTTTGCAATAATTTATTACAACAGAAAACATACAGCTAGTAAATAAGGGCATGTAAAGTGTTTTGTGAACATGGTTAATACAAGCAACGGGGTGCTTTTTATTTATTATTATAATTTTTATGGTTATAATAATCCATCAATATTTAGGTTTTACGAATACATTTTAAATCTAAAAGGCCCATGCTAAAATAAAAAAAAATCATGTTAATTATCGTGTTCAAATGATACAAAATGTGCCTTTTACTTATTAAAAATTAGATTCTCATAAAATCAAAAAAGAAATGTAATTATAAATTATAGTTATGTTAATTTAATTTCAAGAGATGCCAATAACCAAGTAATTTGTTTTTTTTTTGGAGTTGTGTTCATAAGAAATTAAGGAAAACAAATACTTTGAATTAAAGACGTTTTGCACATGAGCTATTGTTCAATTCTAATGTTAAGTACCAGTTATATGAAAAAAAAAACCAAAGATAAATAATAATTTTATTTAATAAATAACACCAGTAACTGAGTGATTAACTAAATCACTAAAAAAATAAATTTAGTTTATTCCCTATTCACTTAGCAAAAGCTTTTTGTATCAGTTTATGCCTGTTTCTTTTTGTTTCCTCATATTTTAAACACACATTGTTCTAATGCGGGAATTAATAATTTTAGCCCGAGGTAAATATTTCCTCTTTGTGAGTATAGAGGGAAATTGTTCGAATAATTAAGAAACATAAGAAAAAAATATGAAATAAAAATTATTTATCAGAATTCCAACAAAAAATATATAATACATTAAATCTAAGCTCATTAAGTATTTTCAACGTCATTTTGTTTGTTAAATTACTAATTTAAATTAAATTATTTATTTCTGTAATGAACGACCTACAATGTAGGCTCAAAATAAAAATATACAAACTAGGTAAAGCTTATATAAGCGTGTAAGAAGTGACTTGCAAACAAAACAGAAATAGAGGTGGTGGTATATAAAAATATCTATGTAAACAAATTAACATAAAGCTTAAGTCAAAATAAGAAATTATAGAAAAAAAGTTTTAATAGAATTATTGTGTTTTTTTTTTTTTAATATTCATCAACATAATCGTTTAATTTGCATGTCATTCCTTATATTCTTAGATTAGCTTTATCTACTCTTTAACACCGGTATCCTTAACACCCAGCTATACATATAGCATACCTCCTATATGTACGTACCAAATACCCACTAACATCAGTACAGGAGGGTATGAAAAAAAAAAAATCTACTCTTATACTTATACTTTAGCCCTGATGAAGATCTGCATTGTGTGTCGAAACGTTTACCATAAATAAATATTTGTATATTTATATATAATAATATAGAAATATATATATACATTGATTGTCAATAATATTAAAAGGTTATGCAGACATAGCATATACCTTTTAATATTATTGACAATGTTAATAATTGTCAATAATATTAAAAGTTTTATAAAGATATATCATATTGAATGTGAATTGTGCGCTTCTAAAATATCTGTTACCTCTATAATGCTTGAGTAGAGTTATGGGTCCAACATGATAAGTATGAACTATATATATATAAAAAAATTATTAACCAAAGCAATCAAATAAAGTTCCAAAGATATAATAATTATGAGGATTTATAAACAGTATCTCATTCATAAATTAGTTCGATCACTATTAAATTTCATCAGCAGTTAATAACAATTGCAGTGTTCGCTTAGTCATAACCTGCTGTGAAAATAAAGTACTTTATTAGTTGTTAATACATTTATATCTAAAAGATTTTATATATTCTCTAATGGCGGGAATAATAGTGTTTGTAGTTTCCTCATTTAAATTTATTTATGAGCCTTCATCCTCCCAAGATAATTAGATGGTCGACATGATGTTTATCAATTCAAAAGGTGAACATTTCAATCTCTCAGAGGACTGACTAGCTATACAAGATAGCTCGTAAATTATTTTTCGAATGAATTGTGTAGTTGAGTTGTCAGTGTAGATAGCTCTAGAACTGGCCTTAAGACATGATATCAAGCAGCTGCCAATCGTCACGGCTTTTACGAATGACCGTCTCGGGAATAATATAATAATATAACGAATCGACAAGGAAACTTGCTAATTCTGTGCCAATTATACGCTAATTCAATCTTGTGCAAATATTGCCTTGCGTAATTCTCAGTAAATTTATTTTCCCCAATTAGAGCGGTATATTAAAATTTGAATAATGTTTTATACTAAAAAAGAATATGGAGGATAAATGACGATATATTCCTGGTTCGTCCTTGACATTGTTATCATCCCATCTACTTCAACCTGGTCGGCTTAATAACAGTAATTTCAGCAGGTATCTTAGGAGGAGCTAATGAGTGATCATAATTTGTTCGGTATTCGCAATCTCTTCCCAGCAGTTCTCTAGCTTCGTTCTCTTTACCGACAATTAGCAAAGCTGTAATAGTGATATTTATATTTAATCTCATATTGTCTTCAATCAAAAATTTATAACTGGATTAAAAATGTTATCTCTATTACTGAAAATAACCCAATATTAATTAATTTCATATTAAAAGATTATTAGTTGACCGTATACAAATATAGGATTGTTGCATTGTAGTAATAAACGTTTCTGGTATTCTAACCAACATTGAAATTTTTCGACCGTTCTACCTGTACCTGTCATCCCTGATGGCCCTTCAAAGTGGGTGGAAACATTGGTTACTAAGTTTTGTTTAGTAACCAACTATTAGTAATTTAGTAACCAAATAAATGGTCAGTTTTTCTGTCATTTTGTATACCTCTCTTTTCCGGCATCCGGACCTTACAATTAATTTTCATAGAGTCAAAAACCACAAAAATAAATTTGCGGCCAAGAAAAAAGTTATCTATAATATATTGGCAGTTTATAATATATATTTTGAGAATCTTTAGGCTCAAGTCAATAATGAACAAATATATTTTGGTGATGTTTCCAGATTTTATGTTCTTTACATTAAAAAATATAGTTTTTTGAAGAACGATTTTTTAAAATAATTATTAAACAGTAAAATTTATAGAATACAAATTGAGATTGATACATAGAAACATCGGTTACCAAACCATTCTAACTAATGTTTGTTTTTATTAATATTAATTTGTATTCTTAGTGGTTAATAATCAGTTAAAATTTTTTTTTAGAATTTATAAGATAAAAAAAGTTGTCTTTAACAAACTATATATTTTATATACAAAATTAATTTTTTTTTTGACTATAATGAAACGGTAAAAATCTATTAAATTTGTGTGACTAACATTATTATTATTGTTTTTATTTCAGTGGAACCCGTATGCATCTGTCAACAGTCCATAACCCAGGATTTAAACCAGGTACACGTCTTCATTTGTATTTATAGTTTTATCATAATGAAGAATGTGAGATTGTGGAAGGTAATTTTAGATACGAATTATTAAAACGGTTATATATACTTCGTAGACTTTTTAAAAAAAATTAATTAATGAGTGTTGAAGTTAAGATGAGTTCAAGTCGCTATCCTCTCCAGATATGGCGTATTACCATGCCTACTTGAGAAAGAAATATACATCGTACATGTATACATTTTTTATTCGGAATATTTTTTTTTATAGGCTCGTAAATTTTAAAAAAATGCAGCTAAGAAGCAATTTATAAGACGGGCTGGATTATACCGTTCAACTATTAGCAACTGGAGGCTATCTGCAGGCCATCAATTCAATTTAGCTGCCCGGTGCAACAACGTATCGTATTATTCCACATATCGTTGGATGTATTATTCACGGATATATTATTATTAAGTATGGTAGCATTCCAGATACAATCGCACCTGTTCTATTCTATAGAGCTGCCTACATGACTATAGCTAATTGAAGTCTATTATATATCAGTTTGGGAGATAGCGAATAATTGAAATTAATAAAACTGCATATTCACGATATGGCACAATGTGTTCTTTATCGGTTGTTATTGAAGTTGCCCGTTATGAAATTAAAATACGTCAGAAACTGTACAATATTTAGGGGAGGTGAATAAAATTGATCGCATTATAAGTTATGGAGGTCAGTAGCAAACGAAGGGCTAAAAATATTATTAGCACTGAACCAACATATAAATATCCGAAGGTAAGGCCGAAACGTAGCTGGGAGGATAGTAGTTGGATTCATTATTTGATGGTAGTCAATGAACCAAGGTGTTGTTATAATTGATGGGAGGGGAAAAATATTAAATTTACCAACAATTTTAATTACCGAACTATATTAAAATATTTCAATTTTCCCAACTTAATTATGAAATATTTTTTTATAATTATTTCCGTGAAACATATCTTCCGAAAATTATTTACTGAACATGGTTGGATTTTAATAGGGGGTAACCCTAAAATTAAATTCTTCATCTTCAACTTTATAAGAAGCCGATTAAAATAGATTCTGAAAATTAAGAAGACCGAGACCCGATTTCATTAGGGTTTCGTTATCTTTTAACTGTTGTATTCTTGGCAGCAACAAAATTTATATTTGTCATTTCCACCTTGACAAACCCTAAAATACGAATGTTTATATCAACAGAAAAAAAATGTTCACCTTGCGTTTTCTTGATTTTTTTTTTTTCCAAAATTAAGAAATAGTAATAACTTCAAGAGCAGTCTACCAACCTAGGAGGAGAGGAGTTGACATCGAAACTTTTATTATAATATGAAAGGAATATGGTCCGGGTGCGGTCAAGAAAAACTAAAATAGTAGAAATATACTAATTTAAATTAGTATATTTCTACTATTTTAGTTTTTCTTGACCGCACCCGGACCATATTCCTTTCATCTTCACACACGGTCAATCAATAATCTTCCATTTTATTATAATAGTTATTACTACGTCTAACCACCATATTCTGTTTTATTCTTAGTGCATCATTAAAATTAATTTGATAACCTGCATAGGACTATTTTCTAAATATTATTTAGTACGATCTGGAGATTTGTAGCAGCATAGTCTCCAGTACCATTAGCAACAACGTGCGGATAGCCACAACTCCAGAGGAAGGGTCGGGAAGAAGAAAACTCGACCAAGAGGAAAACGCCCTGGACATTCCACAACTGACCACTCAGGGGGAGAAAGGTCATTAAAAAGCAATTAATGTCCACGGAGTCGGTAAAAAAGGAAACAGTCGCTACAACCCCCGCCAAAAAGACACCTACTCCCGCTTTTTCGGCCTCGGTGGGGGGGGGGGGAGAAGGGGAGCACAGGTTGTAGATTTATAATAAAAACCCGCCTTGTTTACACACTACACAATTTGCATCACAAGAAAAAAAAAACCTCCGGCATGAGACTTCTCAATGAGCCATTTTTTATTTGTCTTTTTTCCTCCGGGTTACGGTTTCGTTTTTTGCCCTTTCCTTTTTGCTCCATTGTCCCTTAACTGTCCTCATATCCACTAGCAATTAAATTACTCAACGATAGTTACGTTTTTTCTAAGGAGGGGTAGGGAAGGAGATTTTTTTGCTGTTTTGGATTAGGTCGTCTCTTTTCCCCGCAAAAAATTAAAGGCCATTGACCTGTAGGTCAAGGTGAGTCAAATTAAATACTTATTTGGCAGGAACCTACTATTTGATTTATTGTATTATGTGTGTATTACAATCTATTGTAAATTAATGAAACACAAGATATTAAAAAAAAAAAACGTTTGTTCACGCATTATGAAATAATATATAAAATGAATAATTTATATTACAATAAACTTTTAATTAAAATGAATAAACGTTTCTGAGGCTTATTAGTTTTTAGAAACATTATTAAAAAAAAAAAAAATTACCCAAATTGATGTTAACTACGTTTCAATAAATAAAAATTAGAAAACAATATAGATATTTGACTACCGGTCTCAATTCTATCGCATTTGTCTTACTACATAATTTTTTTTTTAAATTATATAATTATAAATTGATTATGTCTTTTTCTTGTTTTACTTGACTTTTATACTTCATTCCTTTTTAATTTAAATTAAGAATTTATTTTATTTTGTTTACAGATTTACTATATACTAGACATTGTATAATATTGTAAGAAGTGAATAATTTTTTTAAATATCAATTAATTACCGTACTTCTATTATTTTTATTTTAGAATAAAAGTTTATTTTATTTTATTTTTTACTGATTTAGTATTTATTTATTTACTAGACATTGTATACATTCCATTATTTTTTAGTTTGTATTTATATTTGTTTTAGTTTAATTGTACATTTATGTTATTCTGAAGGGGCCTTGCCTGTCTATCTATTTATCTAAATACCTACAGTGAACTCTTATGAAGTGGTTTTTTTTCAATTACATTAGTATAGGCAAATATGCTGATCTTAACGAGACATCAATAAAGTAGTATTTTAATTGGATCATACTTTAAGTAGGAGAAATAAAAAATCTAGTAGCTAATCAGAGACTAAGACGTTATCAAATAAGTGAAATCTTGTACAAAATTCAAAAACAAACTGCCGTTTCTAATTAATTAGCCTCAAACATGGTTTTATCACTTGATACCTCCAGTATTTAGGTCATTTTTCCCACCGTGCGCTGGTTCATTAATTACTATATAAGATTCCATAATTCAGTTTTGTTATATTAACAGAAATAAGAAACAAGTTCTTTCTCCTGCTCTCTCCCCCTTCGAGTTATACAGAACGAGTTATAATCGCGAACTAGGCTGTTGATGGTGACCATATTTTTTTTCATAAATAGAACCGCCGAGACTTCGCAATGTATCAGCCGGTTTTTTTGGCAAAGACACCGGCACGTGCAGTGCGAGAGCCCCCCTGCCAAAGACGAACTGTTTGTGCCCCAAATCGAGTTGCGATTTAAATACCATTTAGCTAATGTTCTAAAAGAAGCGAGTCTTCGATCGCTGAGGAAACGTTCCTCGCACAACGGGTTGTGTCATAAGTATCGATTCCGTCCGAAATAATCGATGCCGAACGCTATTTGTATATGTTCGCGGTTTGCCAATATAGATCTCTGGCTCTGTTCCAGTTCGCCAAATCCTTCGACTTTTTCTAGGTTATTTAATTTTTTTATATAGTTAGATCAACTTTCACTTATATTTTAGCTGAAAATATTCTGTATTTACTTATTCCATTGAATTATTATTAGTAATTATGTTGTAAAAAAAAATGAGTACGAATTTAAAAGTATAATATAGGACAAAATTTTAGTTAGAAATTGTGCAAAATAATTTTAATAAGTGACCATTTAACAAATAGTTTAATTATATGAAATGAATAAAAGAAAACACAAGATCAATCTCCAATAATAAAAGTGTAAACACCTAAAGATTGACTGAAAGTACATACAAGGTGAAGAATATATCATTAATGTAAACTTTATAAAATAGAAAAAAAAATTTAACTATGAAGGACGTTGACTAGCCAAGAAATAAATCGGAGGCTACGAAGAAGAAAATTACATAATAAATAAATCAAAATTAAACGATGGTTAAATATAAACTATTAAAGAATTTTATTTTTTTATCATAAAGGATTAAAAAGGAAAAACAAAGACGGATTCGAATTGGAAAAAATCTATACCATCCGATCTCATCCAATCGCATTCAAATGAACGCGGCTTAGTTATTTAATTAAACTATTTTATTATAAGCAGAAACAATGTTGATATTCGCTATTATTATGATGCGCGCACCGCACAGGATTGTTCAAGAGATAATCAAGTTAAAAAATTCACCGAACTAGTAAATGTTGAATTCCCGGGTTATTTAACAGAATATTCATGATAAGCCATTTACTCAACAAATTCTTGAACAATAACAAAACCTAATTCAGGACTAACAGTTTGCCATATTATGGAAAGGAAACCCCTAAGCGCACAGATGACCCTTGGACGGCTCCAAGGAATAATGTCCTACCGAGGTCATAGGTCCTGGACTCCTGCATCCAGCCACTGGGAAAATAGGGGGATGTCTTTTGTTATCCTTAGATCCTCTTCTGTAGTACATCTATAGGTATGGTGGTGTATTTCCAGCACCGTGGAAACGGTAAGTTAGTGCCTATAAAATCAGGGTAGGTAGGATCAATGCGAAATATCCCATAACGGAAAAAAAAGTCATTAGTTTAATAATAAAAAATAATTAATTATCAAATTAAAATAAATTTTATAACCTCTTTAAACGATTATATTTCTAATTATAACGTAATATATTGTATATAGATGTTTGATCGTATGTGAAATAAAATAAAAAAAATAATAAACAATGTAGATCTTCATCAGGGCTGAAATAGATAGATACAAAAAAGGTAGGATCAATGTAGAGAAAAAATAATGACAAAAAATGTAAAGGTGGATGTATACAAACTATAAAAAAAAAAACTTAAAATATAAACATAAAAAGAATTATTAACTAACAAAATAAAGTGGCACACATACATCATTACAAAATATTATTGAAAAGATCTATTAATTTAATTAATTGAGGAAACATAATAACATAATAATAACTGATACTAAATAGTAAGCGTCACAGATAAATTATTACGGATTACATAAAAACTTAATGTAGCTGGAAGCAGGAAGAATTTTAAATATAAAAAAAATAGTAATGATGAATGGGAATATGAACTTATTCGAAAATAATCAGAGAATGTATAAAACAATTAGGAATATAAAGGAAATAATAAGAAATAGAAAAAATTACCTAATGAGTAGAGATGTAAACAAAAACCATTTTTCAAAAAATGGAGGAGGGAGGTACAAATATTAGGTTGAGTATAAATATTTCTTATAAATAAATCTTAAATCAAAAATTTAAAAAGATCAAATTACAGTAAAAAATCATTATGAAATAAAATGAAGATAAATACATAAAAATAATAAAATAAACAAAAATAGTTTTCGCAATTTATTATTAGCCAACGTTTCAACAATATCACTCTGTATTTTAGTTATTCTAAATTGTTCTCTTCTACATTATATATTTATTTTTACCTAGTAGTAATCATGTTCTAAATTAATAAAAAATCTCAAAATATGTTTTTATCAGTTATTTATTTACCTGTTTCGTTATCAGTTTCATTGCTTATCATTCTATAGGGAAACAATTACAACTGCCTCAATATTATTAAATTATTAGTTCATAATTAATTACTATGCCACTTAATATACCTTCTTGGTTAATTAATAGAGTTGTTAGATAACATATATAATTTTTTTTTTATCAGTTCATTTCTCTCTTCATTTCATCATTTTCAGTTCATGCCGTTTTTCAATTTCAGGCGTTTTTTTAAATATTGTTCGATTTAAATATCTTTAAGTTTTCTCTTCCCGTTTTAAGCTAATATTTCAAAAGGATTGCCTTTTTTCTCTTGACTATTTCCTTTTAAAATCAATATAAATCTCATATTTCTTAATATTTTGAGACAGTTTAAATGAACTATGTTCCTGTAATTTTTCCTCAACATAAAAACGGAAGGAATTATAAACAAAAAATACAATATAAAACAAGAAATAATTGGAATTAATGAGAGGAAAAGTCTTTCAGCACGTAAAGTATGCTTAAAAAAAAAAATTTAAATCATTTACATTTTTTAATTTTCCTTTTTCCTTACAGTATTAAACTTTCACTATCATTATTATTTTAATCATTACTATTATTATAATTTTTTTCTGCTCTTCTTTACCTTAAAGGGATTTTAACGAAAAAATTATAATAATTTATAAGACTTAGTCAACTTTATATCTTTCAATTTGCATTTATCTAGTAACTTTGTTGATTCAGTTTTTATTTTATAATTATAGTTGAACTTTCCTTTCGCTATTTTCAGTATTCAGACGATTATAAATGAACTAGTTTAATTATATATTGCGAAGTGACAGTGAAAATAGATAAAAAGAATGTCTAACACTGAGAAAGGAGACGGGGTTGGACGTACACCAACTCTAGAACAGTGAGAGTGGCTTCAAACGAAAGTAAAACTCAGCTGAGATCTAGTCTTAGCCAGGTCTAACAATACAATAGCCTAGGCGTGTTTTGTGTATCTGTGTATCTATGTGTGTGTACATTATATACATATACATACATACATATATAAAACATTATATTGGATAACAGACCTGTTACAATTAACAAACTTAAATTTCTCTAACAATAATTTTTTATATGAGACGAGGTATTTTATGAGATTTCAGACTATATTGAAATTTTATTATTATTAATCATATAAAGCACAATTGCAGACGGCATAAAATTAAATTGCTTAATGATTTTATCCAATTGGAGAAATTTCATGTACAACATAAAATAATTAAATTTGAAGTTCAGCTCCAATTTTTTTTCTCTTACTATAAATTAAATAGTCTACATCTTCCTCCAATGTCTGTTCCGCTGTTATAAATAAAACAAAATTAAGATACCGTAAGACATTTTATTTTAAGTGACGGCAACATCATGTTATTTGATAATGTAAATATTTTAAATTAAATCTGAACAGCTAAATCCCATGAAGGTTCAAGAGTGGAGTAATTTATAAGGTAGCAATCTTTCTAGACCAACAGTTGTGCAAGGAGGTGATTTGGTCAGAATCACGCTCGACCGCCAAATTTTTAACGAATTAAGGGCTTTATGAGCCCACATTATGAGGCTAGATGGACCCCGGAGGACTGATTCAACGGCTACAGGTAGCATATAATAAATCTGCTACAGCCGAATTCGAATCCGGGTCCTTGGATTTAAGAGTCCATTGCCTTACCAATGTGCTACCAACTCCACAAAATTATATATATTATTATAACAAATCATAAATTTCTGTTTTATTTACTTAATTTTAATGTTTTTGATTTTCTAAATTTTGTCCACTTAATTAAACAAATGTTAGTTGTAAGATGTTCCGGGTGGCGGTCAAGAAGGTACTCGAAAAAACCCTTTTTAGTAAACCGGTTAATAACAAATAGATGGGTAATAAATAAAATTAAATGTAATTTATATTGTTATGGATAATAAATAACCTTTTATGACTGCCGCTTGGACCATCTTCCTAAAAATTATTAATTTAAATTTTAGTTTTATATTATAGTTTGGTTACTTACAAAAAATAATAATTTCTTTTCTGCTTGGAATTTTTATTATATTTTTAATTTTGTTATTCGTTTATTAATTTTTTGCTAAGAAGCATCATTTTTTACCTACTGATACATCGAAGTTATAGGGTTAACGAACTAGGGTATAGGATTTATTTTTTGCTTTTAATTAAAAATAATTACTTCGACCTTAGGAGTAAAAATCACGGTATTCTCATTTGGTATAATTAAAAGTTGTGGGTGTTGCGTTGTATGTATAATAGATAAGAGACGGTTTCAAGTCGCCTAGTCATATAATAATTAGATAAAATTAAGGGCGCTTTCCCCTAATTTCAGTAATCCTTGGTCTAAACCCGAGCCCTGGGTCCTGCGTTTTTTATGAATCCGGTTTTTTTTTTTTTTTTTTTTGTCGGACCCAGGCGGTACAGTCACTGCCAAGAGTGAGTCTCATTAGACACCCCTACACACCAGACTCTATCGATTACCTACCCTCTGTCCTACATCCAGTCTAGTATCAGTCTCACACAGATTTTTTTTTTTAACATACAGAGAGGTGTATTTATGTATTTAATTCGTGTATAAATTTAAAATAAACATTGCATTATTCAGGGTAGGCGAAAATATCAAACATAATATTTTTTTTAAAGATGTGGCAAGAGTTATAAATTATTATTAATTGGATGTGAATAAAAAAAAAAAAGGAAAAGTACTAATTTACACATCCAATTAATGATGAATATCAAACATCATAAATTATTTCTTTATAAAAATCGTTAATTAACAACATAAATTATAAGATTAATTCTATAATATTACTAGGATCTACTTAGTTGATACTATTAATTGAATTGGGCTTTTATCAAAATTGTATTTTATCTGTCTTTTTTTTTAATATTTCATTTTGAGAAATTATAAACAAGTTGAATATAATATTTTTAAACTAAAGTTTTATTTTTGTCTATATGTAATCTTATTTTTTGAGTAATTCGAATACTTATTGATTGTCAATGCGTATGACTGCTTAACACATTATTTAATAAATGTATATAAATTTTATATGGTGGATATAACAATAAAGAATAGATTAAGATTTCTTATGCCTAAAAAGTCTTCCTTGTTAGAGTGGATAAATAATTATTTTGTTGAAATTTAACAACCTGAAAATTAAATATATATAAAGGTTGATATAAAAAAGTCCATTAAAGAAGATTTGATCTGCGGGTGTGTAAAAAAAATCTACATACATGCATATTGCTTCTACTAATTTCCGGATTGTTTCAGAAAAACTTACCTGCAAAAAAAAAAAAAATTAAAATAACATTAAAAAATATATCTAATTAAATACTAAATACATAGGAACTTTAGCATATAAAATAAATAGAAAGTTTATAATTTTGTACTATAAACCTTTTAAATACTTAATATTGAATTTAAATATGAAATATGTGGCGATCATGAAAATTAGGTAGATCCACAAATATAAAATAAAAATAAGTGTTTGAAGCATTACAATTTAAATTATCACAGTTTAAAATTGAAGTGTACACTTAGTATATATAGAGTTTTTGAACAGAGTAAAAAAATAGGATTTCGATTTTCCTAGTTTTTCAAGTCCAACATACTTCATACTTCTTAACTGTTTTCTCGACGTAAATACAGGAGTTGTACTATCACTTCATCGAATGGTCGAATCTCCTAAATGTCTTGAAAAGTAATATATGATCAAATACCGATAGTTTAATATAGTTTTTGATAACTTAGATTATTTTTTAAATTAAGAAAATATTTATTTTCATTGATAATGTCCAATAAAATCAATTTAGTACAAAATATGATGCCAAATTTCATTAAAAATAAAAAATTATGTAGGTGTCTCTTTCTATAAAAACCATAGAAATGAAGCTATATCAATTTTATTTTTCAAATACTGTAAAAAATAGGAAAAATTTTTTTTTTTTGTTTACTGATTGTCATAAAGAGGGTTCATAAAAAATTATAATTCTCTTCAACCATTCATATTGTTTATATGCATTGGTAGAAAGTATTGTGCAATATATTTAAATCGATATAAGTTAAAAAGAAATTTAAATCAAAATAATAACGGTCCTGCAAAAAAACAAAAAAAAAACAGAGGGACGTTGACTGGTTATATTATAAGGCTAGAGAGGATTGGTAGGCTAGACGGCCTCCTACGCCCCTATGAACCCCTAGAGAAGGGTAGGGTGGGAGGGTGGGAGTGAGAGAATGATAGGAGAGAGATTAGGGAGGGTGAGGCATGGCAACGCTGCGCCATTAGAGCGGGGTGGCTTGTTCTGTCGCAGGTGTTCTTGTCTTGACTGTCTGTTCACACGGTACTGTCGAGCCATCGCTGACGGTAATCCAGAATAAGGTATATTTCGTCTCAGAATAACAATGGAAAGAAATTATAATTCGGTATAGGCCTTTAAGAAGGGTGTGTCTATTAGCTAAAGTGAGATTGAAGGGAGAGGGGGAAGTTTGGGTGTAAGATTTAAGGATGACCGATTGTATTTTATTCAATACTGTTGAATAAGGGTTTGCAGAAGGGTAGCTAAAAAATACGGACTTTAAAAAATAAGAACAAATGAAACATATTCGGGTAAATTATATCAAATAGAAAGTATAAGAAAAAGGCAGAAAACCGAAAGCAAAATAGGAGGAAATCTGGCACCAAAGAAGAAGAGCCTTGGATAAGGACGATGAGGGTATAATAGCATTTTATGTTTAGGGTGTCGAAAAATAATTGTTAAAAATAGATTAACAGTTTGACTTCTGAAGATATGCGGGGTAGCTATTACAGGGGGACTGTTAGGTTCGCCCTTGCAAATAACTGCCGATATCCGGACTTGAAACGTGATGTATCTTGAACCATATTACTCCTCAGATGGCCGCGGTGATTGCCGGAAGCCGCAGAAGAGAGAGGTCCTTCGACTGTAGGACTAATAAGGTGTGGGACAGGATGTGGAGAGGACACCGCAGGATTACACCAGCTCCTGTGTGTCCTCTGTGCATTAGTCACGGCTACTGGTCCTGGACCAACTGGACAGTCCAGAAACCTCGGGTTGGAGAAGTTTCTGGTGCTAAGGTTCTGTGGCTGGATCATTGGAAATATTGAAGTATATATCACTGAGTGAATGGGTTAAACAATTTAATCAATTGATACAAGTTAATTTCAATGTATGCAAAAATCACCTCAAAACACCCAGCACAACCCCCCTCCCCTCAGCGTCCTCATTCAAAAAATCATATATATTACAAAAAAAGGATGTATTTCCTTATTCTCAATAGCATTTAATTAGATTATTTATAAATTTATTTGATTTGGTATTATTTTATTTCATTCTAGCAGTAGAAGAACTGGTGTTATCCCATTCGGCTGACAGACACAGACAGACATGTCCAGACCTAGGACAGTATAACAGAGAGAGTGAGAGAGATAGAGAGAGAGAGTGAGAGGGAGAGAGAGAGATGGGAGACTAGCCTTGACTGAGGTATACTAGCCGAACTGAAAACATGATGAGCAGACTTCCTCCCGAGGCTACCCCAACTTCCTCCTTCATCTTCGTCACCTTGAGCAGTTACCAACAACTGTTTCATTTCTTTTTTCCTCTTCTTGTTCTTCGGGTTCGCTGTTCACTTCCTAGGATGGCATCTTCGGCGATGATAACATTATCTAACGCCTGTCATTTGTATTACAGCGGACTAGAGTAGTCTAAAATGTTTTTTTTTTCTTCAACGAAATTGGATTATTATTACTAATTATACTTAGGATAGTTATACAATTATAAAAAAGGTTTTACAAGTACATGGGTTCTCCAGGTTAGCTTCCTCACTATTACTTCATTTCACTGTTTCTATTTCTATTTAATTAATTTTTCTTAATGCTCTTATGGTTGTCATCTCATTATATTGTTTAAAACCCTGATAAAGGCCTGAAACTTATGCCTACGTTTATAGCACAATTAAAATGTTTTACTTATTTGTATTTATTATACTGATCGCGTCCCCGATCATCTTTTCCTCACATTCAATCTACGGTCAACAATAAACACTTCATTCTTCATTTCTATTTCGTTCCATTTTTTTTTTGTTTTATTAATTTCGTATTTTATTTTCTAAAATCATTCTTCTTGTACAGTTTTCCACCACTTTTCCAGTCTAATGATTTGTCTTTTTAGTATAAATTTTACAGGAGGACACTAGTTTCGGTTTGAAAAAGCACAATGCTTGATAAAATACATAAAGTTTTCTAAATAGCCCATTCTTGTGTTTTATTTATTTTTTATACTTATGTGGCTTCTGTGGTGTTATATGATCGGTACAAAACTGCGACAAGTGCCAACCTGCGCGGTACAGGAGTAAGGTGTGTATAATGAAGGCATTACACAATGTTTACACAACCCTTTGTCGAGTCGCAGTTATTAGGCTTTTTGGTGTCAGAGGAAGGGTGAGGCTTGTTCGAAAAGAAAGAGGGTTCGAGTCTTTTTTTTTTTATGCTCCGGTTAGGGTTGGCTGGAGAGGGTTGAGGAACAAGTGTCCTTTGTAGACAGCGGAGGACTGCCCGCTCTAGATTATTAAACAAGTTATCCTTTGCAGGATATCTTCGGAGATCATAGGTTTTTTTCCGTTCCCGGTCCGCTGCGGATCCACAGACCACTAATGATGCCCCGATATAGGTGCGACCACCTCACCTGGTCCAGCGGCCGCATTACAGTAAGCCAGCGCGGGGCGACGGTTATTAACGAATTCTACGGGTTCGCAAAGGACAACTGTCAGATCCTGAGGGTTCCTGGCAACGTCTTTTCACTTAAAGGGTTTCAAAGATAGATTTTGTACTGGTGACTCAAAATTTCTTTAAACTTCGTGAACAGTTGTACAGGGAGGTGAATTGAATTGTTCAAATGCATTTTTAGAAATAAAAACTATTTCATGAGGTTTAAAAAAACAACAACAAAGGACCAAGAGTTATTTTTTTTATTTATCATTTATATAGGACAGCTTTGTAGCTCAAGGACACTGGTAAAGACGTTTCAGTAAACTTAATTATGTAAATGAGTTCTAAATGGTTATACTAAAATTATAAAAGGCATTTGTTGTAAACAATGTTTTTTTTTACTATCATACACTGTTGCTTTGGCAGTGGTGTTTTAGTTAGAAAGATTGTAGAGGTTTAATGTGTCCATTTAGCAATTCCTTAAATTTGTAGTGCTTGTCCACAGTAACTGGCATTTTTTCTTAGTAAATGGATTCCAATTAAAAGTTTTAATACAAAAATTATGTATATCGAGAATAGTGTAATTAATAGAAATGATAAATGATGACTTTTTTTTGCATTCGGAAGTTGAAAATAACGATGGGGAGGAGGGTTGCAATTTAATGAGTGACACCAATATTTTCTTCACCTCATATTATTAGTCTGAAATAAAAATAATAATAATCACTTATATGGGATGGTTACACACTAACACCGATTTAATCAAATTTTTTTTGTGAAACTAAGTCGGAAAATATTAGACATATGTCTTAGGGTTATTGCCAATGCACTCTGGGAGTATAATGTATAAACCAATATTCTGTATCTAGCCTATTTAGAAATTTTTTATATTTTTTACACAGTATTCAGCCCTTTGGTATGCATGTATTCAATGGTTATTATATACCAATCCTTTCGTTTTTCATGAATAATAAGAACAAAATATTGTTTATGTATTAAAAGATTAAAAAAAAAAGACACGTTTCCAATATAGCAATAATTTTTTTTAAAGGAAAAATCAAGTCAGATTTGTTCTCTGCATCTTTTTAGTCATAGAAATACGAATTTTCATATAAATTAAAAAAATTAATTTTTGAGGTCCTGCATACTATGGCTACGTCGACTGTGGCCCTCTTGTTACTACCAGCGACCCACTCCTCTCCCACGGCGAACGGTCCCTCAACATTAGGCCGTAATGGCCTTGAGATTGATCCTCACCATCCCAAGATAAGATTCTCCTTGGAAGCCGAATAACTACCGCTTTGGAGTAATGAGTGTCTTTTAGTAAATCAAAAACCAGTTTGTAAATATTTCTAGACCATTCATCGGTGAGGCACTAATAACAGTATATGACAAGAGTGGGCTGCCTGCTTTAGGAAACTGGTCCGCTAGCTCGCAACTTGCCCTCATCATATCCTACCTCTCTTAATAATATTTCATTTCTCAGATTAATAGTCTTGTTCGAATCGAACCTGCGACTATTCATTAGAGGGATGTATATACATATATATGTATTTATATATTATTTCCTTCGCTAAGTCCGGTTATAAAATAGTTACATTTTTATGCATTTATTAAAACCAAGGTCAAGAACCGGAAGAAAACAACTTTGTCGAGGAAAATATTAATGAGTACCGGTGTACTTAAGATAGCATAAATAAGGTCACTCAGAGAGCTATCTTCTGGTTTCAATATGACTAAAAAAAATTGTATTATTATATATCATATATTATGACAATACTACTACTATTATACATATGTATAATAATACAACAGATGTATGTATTATAATGGCGAGAATTCGTAATTTGATGTAGTAATTTTTTCCACAATTGAAGTAGGTAATTATTGAATTATTAATATTTCATGCATTTTTTTTAGCATTCTGTCGATCATATTATAAAAAGGTATTATAATAATATTAGCCACGTGAATTTTAATATGATAACATTATGTTTTTATAAGGTGTACATAATATTTTAAAATGTACGTTTTTCAATTATCCGGAATGTTTTTTTTTAAAAACGGTTCTAACATAGCAAAATGATTTATATAAATATTTAAAGATTGTTGACAATATTTTATGTATGATTTAAGAGAATAGGTTTAAAAAGATGACAAGATGTAGTCCGGAACATTATTCAGTTCATAAGCAAAAGTATACGAAGTTTTAAGGGTGTTTGATTTCCCATAAGAAACATTTATTCTGTTATATTTTTGGGAAGTTCGTTTTAGGCCTTAACAATCTAACTAGCTCTCTAAATTATACATAGAAGTTCAGTTCAAAAATCGATTCTGGACTACTCACTTACTACAATCTACTTATAATTCAAATATTCACTAAAAAGAATCTAAGGATGAGGAAGTGATGACCGAAGAATTGGGTCTGTTTGTTTTTCTTTAGTGGCGTAAAAATTCATTGGTCATTAACTCCATGTATACCTTATTTAATTTTGTTTACGTTTTTTAAATTTAATTAATTAATTTATTATTATTGTTATTTTTTGTCTTTCCGATGTATGTGTATCAGTATTTTAAAAACTGGAATACTAATTTTATTATTTTATCATCGTCTCTGAGAGTTTTTGAATTATCCGGGGTTAATTCTAAGCTATTGAGATGTGATGAGAAATATGGCCATTCTTGGAAAATATGGCTAATTGTCAAATTGTTGTTGCAATTCTGGCAGGTCGGAGGCGTTTGTTATGAAATAAGATAAGAGTGGGTGAGCCTCGTGTTGTCTATTCTTAGCCTGGTCAATACGACCTCCTTTCTACGGCATTTGCGGGTGGAGGTACCCCAGGGAAGAATGAGGTTTATGATATGAAAGATTCTAAAACACAACCTTAAATCTCTCACATACCCGTAAATAACTAACCATTGGACGTTCCGCTAATTCAGGTGTCTTCAGGATACAAGACGATATGGTCCATTAAATAACTAACTAACTAATTAACTAACTTCACGTCAAACGGAACGTGGAACGATCGTAAATGTATGTGTTTTTTTTTCGAGTGATATAAATAAGGAATTTCAACATTAAAAATGGAAAATCGATGGAATTATTGGCTGGACAGTTTTCGGACGACCACATGTCAGTTTGAGTCGCCCGTAGAGTTCAGCGGAATCGTGCTTTGGCATGTAGGAGATGCTTATATTCTGCGTTTCCTCATCTGGTGAAGCATTTCCTCAGCTTTTGAAAGAAATGTGCGATGGGGCCTCAGTCGTTCATTTGATTTACGGTAATCCAACCAGTGATCCTCTCATCACCTTTATTAGTTGTGGCAAAAATAAAATAATTAAAAGGAAATAAATATTTTTCATAGGTTTATGATTTCCACTTATTTTTAGGTGAGGTAAAAGTTAGATGACGTAATGTTTTTGTAATTGTAGGAGGATTATTTATACTATTGAATTCATTCCCAAGAGTTATAGTAATCTGTACATTAAAAAAAAATGGGCTATAATTGTTATAAAATTATGTATTTTATGTATGCACAAATCACTAAGTGGAACGATGGTGTGTACAGTCATCATCAGTGGCATTTTTGAAATAGTTTTCACTTCAGTCAGTTCACTCCTTTCCACTTTAAGTGTCCTCAGTGAGTACCTGAGTCATATGAGTATATGACTTCTAGGCAGTAAATCACTCCTGCTGGGCGCTGAGTCTCAGTACGTGAGTGCATCATTCCAAGACATATATATTTATATTTAATATATAATTATTCATATCTTTTTTTTTGGTCTGATGATGCCTTAACTTTGTTAAGATACTTAATTCATTGTTTAGGATAGGATATCAGTCTTTAAATAATCATCTGATCAGTGCTAAGCAGACATTAATTCAGAAACGATAAATCGAATCGAATGCTGACCATATTATGTAACCTTCTCCCAATTAACCCTTCCCCCTAATTTTCAGTCAGATAGAAGCCACAACGGAAGTCCTCCAGAGGCCAGAGAGATGGACCCTGCGGCTTACCACAAAGACACAGGAAATTATGAATAAATACTACGGGCTAAGCAATTGATGACAAGATGGATTCCATTCCGACCGGCGACTCCAGGACACAGCACATCACCTCCCAATCCGGCCTATTGATCCTCTAGCTCTTTCATTAGCCGTCTCCTGATGTCCTGGGGCTCGAGGGTCTGTCGGGGGTGATGAAAAATGGTTGGACTGGTCATCAGCTCGATTGAGGAAGGTTGTCTATACTTGATCATTTCCTTTTTTAAAAAACGAAGATATTCCGTGTAAAGGTAAAAAAAAAAAGAATTTCAAATATGATTAAAACTATTCATTATAAATATAATTATAGTGAATAGTTTTAACACCATAATATAAATATATTCACATCATTTTCTAGTTAATATCATTCAATAATTAACCGATGAGTTGGTAAAAACAAAAATATTTTGTTGTGACATTATGAACTACTCTCGTGATTGCTTCCATGATATACAAACGATAATTTTAAGACTGATGGCGGAATTCATACACGTCACTCAAGTAAAACTTTTACTGGATCAGTGCGAATTTAGATGTTATCCTAAGTAACCTGATCAGAAAGAAAATCCTTAATAAGCGAAATTTATTATTTTAACCTTGAAGAAAGAAGTATAATTGAGGGGGTAAGGTGTTAGGAAAAGTGAAGCCAAAAAAGGTTATTCACAATGATGAATAGTGAGGGTGTCGTAGAGAAGTAGAAGTCAATCAGTCGCTGCCTGCTTTTTCAATTCAGATTAAAATAGTGGATATTCCCGTTAGCCTTAACGTAAACCTGAACTCCGAGGGCGTGGTCAACTCACCTCTTTTTGGTTTCATTTTCCCTCTGAAATAGAGTTGCAACTTTACAAATTTTAATAGTTGATAATGAATTATTTTTCGGTATTAGAAAAATATGATGTCGTTTTTTTTATTTGATTTTAGTATCTCATTGATTATTTTTTTGGTTTCTAAGGTAGTAGTATGAGATTGCATATCATTTTTTTGAAACGAAAAATCCCAATTAAATTACTTTGATAATGTTGACAAATATAAGACATTATATAATTAATTCTGATGCACTCCCCATTATCCAAATGGACTGATACTAAGGAGACTGATTGAAAAGAGTCCTAAAATAATTAGAGATTGCCTTTTGGACAGGTTCCGCTAAAAGGCGGGAATGCTCCTGCAGAAGATCCTAATATAGGCAATCTCTCTTCTCCGACTGGTCTACATTAGTAACTTTCCGATTGAATATTCCAGCAATTTTATATTTATTCAACCGTTATTTTAAATTGTCACGAACGCCAGTGAATAATCGTGCAATTAGTAGAGTCGCTTTTGAACATTAACATGCATCTTGTCGCTTGTGTAACGGTCGTTTGCCTTCGCTTTGACGAGTTCTAATATATTTCTTTGATTTTTTTATGTTGTTCAATAAATTAGACTTTCGATAACTCGAATCATAGGATTAGTCGATTATCAAATAATTTCGATAAATACATACGATTATTTATATTATATTAGTAAATACCAAACAATAAAATAACTGGTGAGTCCTGTCACACAATTTTCCTAACCATTTTTGGATTCATAATTTTTTGCATTCTATGCTTAAAATGGTCCAGTTATCTTTGTAGTTAATTTTCGGATTATCCCTAAAACTATCCACGGAAGTTTTATTTTATTTTCTCTTTAGTTATATATTTTATTATGAATTTATGTTTGTGTTTAATTAATTTTATGAGAATTGGTAATCATCTCTTTTAAAAATCAGAATTTTTTATTAATTATATTTAGGTTCTTTTCTGAATTTCATAATAAATTGTGTACTTTTTTTATCCAGTGAAATTAGTTTATTTTACTATTATATGCTTTCCTTTTACTTTACTATTTTTATTATAAAGCCTTATATGTGTTTTTAAATTATATAATAATTGGTATTTAGTTCGTTCCTAATTCAGAATTTAATTTTTTTTTTCAGTTTCTATAAATATTTGTGTATATACATATATTTTCTCAAGTTTATACCTAAGTGTTGGATATATAATTGAGGTTTAAATGAATTTAAGGAAGAAGCACTAACCAATAAATATCAGTAAGGAAAACGAGGTAGCTCGAACGGTTAAGGATTTTTCATAGGAAGTCGTTGAAGGGAAAGGGATGAAATCTTGTCTAAAAAGGTTTCTTAAGAGAAAATAAGTAGGATTTTACTGGGTTTAACAACCATTCCATCAAATATACTTTTTATATTAAAATATTCCAAAAAGTAATCGACATTAGTATTTCTGTAGAAGTAGAAGTACATTTGTGGCTTCTAAAAGTAACTTGAGAGCAGGAATAAGTAACTGTTGAAAATCACGTTATTTGTTTTGAGTATATATACGTATGCATACATAAAGATTAATATTTATCGGAGTTAATGATTCGCTATCGGTATAATGCTACATAAGCGTACAAGTTAGACGCTAGTTCAAAAGCTTCTAAAGAAGGAATAAGATATGGCATTGGAACTAAATGACTGCTTAGCATTTAAAGACCAGTCGCCAACCTCGGTAAGTATCCTGTCCAGTTTAGCGGTGAAGTGAAACAAGATTACATCGATGAGATTAGAGCTGGAGGTACGAGTACTGGTCCAAGTACCTTGTGCGATCGGGTGCAGCTCTGCACTACTATTTAAATGCATTAAAGCCAGGGCGCATGCTATGCAGATCAGTTGTGGCCTTCGTGTGGGTGCTTGTATTAGTACTGCCTGGTCAATTAGTCAATAGTGATTAAAATACTGGTACCTCAACCTTCAGTTCAATTGTTCGGTGCGGTGCGCGAATCTCACAATTTTCTCTTTCATCAATTTGAGTTGAAATTATTCCTCGCTCGTTTCAAAACAGATTTTTTTTATATTATTCAATGTGGCACTACTTTCTCGCACTATTTTTTCACATAAGCCGTTCAGTCGGCAGATTGACTGACTCCAATTTCAACAGTTTTCGGAAAAGTACTTTTAATAATATTTCTTGATATAAAATTATAACAGTTTTGCAAAAGTATTTATATTCAATTGCTAAATTGTAGAATCAATATTAATAATACTAAGAAGGATTTTATGGAGTTATTATGCTGACTGAAAGCACATGTAGGGGTTAAGTGAAATAAAAAAGAAAATAATTATAGTGTTCATGAAAATGATCAGATTGGTGAAACGGACTAACTAAATGCGCATGTGTCCGTTAACGAACCTATGTGTTTTTCGTCATTCTTCAGTATCTTCGACAACTTCTTGAGGTTAATGTTTTTTTTCTACAATATTTGTCTTTCCAACGATATGTAATACGACCATATTACGACTCTCATTTCAATGTGTTTTCAACCTGAAGAGATATTTTTCCTCTTATCCCCTTCACGTAATTATCAAATCCTTTCTTTTTTATATGTTTTCATTATAAGTTTTCATTTTTCACTATTAGTGGTAGTGTGTAATTGTTAATTATTTGAAACAATCAAAATTAAAAGCACTTTAGAGTAAGTCATTTTGAAAATTCCGCTTTCAAACTATTTCAAAGATGATAAAAACTAACTGATATTTAAGACAGCCAAATTACACATTTATATATCGAATATACTCAAACTCATTGGAGTTGTTTATGGGAAAATAGAAACAAATTTAAAAATTGATTCTAAAAAGTGACACTTCTAGTTAGTTGACTTCATCTAAAAGTTTTTTGTCATCATGCATATACCACCTTAAATTTGTGGCGTCAGTTTCGTACAACTTTCCGATTTTGAGCCAGCCTGTTCAAAAACTCGAATTCAAAATTTACTATTTATTCCATTCCAAAGGGAAGTAAAAAAACAAAACATGACTCTTGTATAGGTTTAAATTAACTGGTACTTGTTATTCAAGGAATGGTTTAAATAACGGAGAGGAAATTAACTGAGGATCTCTCTCTGTTTAACGGATACTTAAATTTAAAGTTATATCGATAATTAACTTAATACAGTGTAGGCATGCCTCATGTTTTCCGTGCGTCATTTTGTAGTTGTAAGGCCAAGAGCACAGTGTGAACTGGAGAAGAGGCATGCCTCTAACACACGGTGTGGACGTAGTTTAAAAAAAAATAAGAATCTCTAAAAATTTTTCAAGCTACACTGAGAGAGAGCTAGGAAAAAATATATCAATATTCACTCCACTGATTCATGATCAGTATTCAATGTTTGAAAAGTAATGGTTGGCTGACCATTGAGCTATAAATTGAGTTGAAATTAATTCATAATTCAAGTTAACAACAAAGCAGTCGAAGCAACCATTATCCAATTTGGGATGTAAATTAGACCAGCGTAATTTGTCATACTAGGACCTTCGGTGGCAATAAATTATTATTTAAAAAATAATAAAAATAAAATATCATTATTGAATACAGGTTTTTTTTTATGTTATTTTAGAAAGGCACTTAGTTAAAAAACATTAAACATTATGAATAATTGTAATTTCGTTCCATAATATTTCTGTAAATGAAAACATATGCGAAGTTTTCTATCATAAGTCAATGTCCACTGTTAGAATTTTAATATTTAAAATTATTATGGGGAAACCTCATGTAGACAGGTTAAATCTTAATTGAAAACGTCGATTTTCAAATCCTTTTTGTCACTGGAAAATTTTAATTTCAAATTTAACTCCATGTAATTTTAATGTAGAATTTTTTTTTGTAAAAAAAAAAATTTCTTTTCAGAAGTGAGTAATTTCATAAATAACTCCTCATTTGAGAATATTTATACACATGTATTTTTAAAAATAATTCTGTTTTTCATCATGCTTCTATTTTTAACCATAATTTCGTTAAAAAAACCTGAAGATTTTCCAAAACACCATAATAAATTATTGCGACAGATCTACAGATTCTTGTTACTTTTGCTGAAGTGACAGTGACATATTTAATATATTTTGTTAATAAAATATATTATTTAATTGAAGTATTTAGAAAAAGTTTCAACTCTAAAATTTCAAAATGGAAGGGTATCACCATAGCCGATGAACAATTGAGCGTGTAAGTTACGAGGTCTGTAGCCAAGTCCATGTAATTACACTCTCTTTTTTTATTTTATTTTTTTTATTCCTGGTTCAGAAATAAGTAGGACGATGGAAGAGAGCTAGAATCCCTTTTAATGGTGGAATTTTTTCCGAGACCACGAAGCGTGCATTAGTGATCGGGAAAGCCTGGGGGTGACAAGGCACCCCTTTCAGGGCCGAAGCACTGCTTCCTCATTATCGAGTCCTCCGCAGGGCGCTGCTGTTCCGATGACTCCTGTCAGGCCGTCGTGGAATTATTTAAGTTTAAATAGACCATTTCCCTCTTACAATCTGTAAAATTAATTTGTCCAAAATAAAAAGAATAAAAATGTTCTTCAAATATTTATTTTTGGTTTTAGATTCGATATTTATGACATGATTTCCGAATGTAACTCTCGTTCAAAGTGTCTTAGATCATCAAATGAGTACCTGGAGTGGAGTAGCTGGGCGAGTATGGCGCTGCTTTACTAACTTCTGGCCCGGGGTATGAATCCGGTTGTGGCAGATAATTATTTTTCTGTTACTTTGCCCGTTAGTGAATTTTGTGTCCTGCTGAGGCGCACTCACTCCTATTAAGAGGGTACACTTACTTCTGAATAAAACCTAGCGGATGAGCGTGATCTTGAACAAGTCACCTCTATGCACAGCGGTTGTTCAAGAAACAGCAATTTCTTACCAAGAACCCGTGAGCTCTTCGTGGGCTGTAGTTCTTGGTTAGGTTAAAGTTTAGTTCAAATGGAAAGTAAAGTGTGATGATCCCTTTAAAAACTATAGAAAATAAACGGAGTTCCGTTTGAAATCAAAATTAACAAAACAAGATACCTTAATTTTAAGATTACCCTCATTCATTAAGAGCTTAAATATAGGAAATTGTTAGATAATTTAGAAATCTATTTATTTACTTATTTTACTTTCTTTTTACTACTAAATAATTTAATTATATTGATTTTTATCATTTTTCGGTGTATATACATATAGGAATTTTGTTATTATATTTTTTTTCTTATTATTGTTTTTATTTATTTTATAATTTTGGTATGAATCATTTATTATTACTCATTGTCCAAGTTGTGGCAGATGGTAATATTTATCAATAAATTAATATCTCTAAAAGAAATGTTGCAAGATTTATTGAAAGTTTTGGTTTAACAATAAGTTGATTTTTTCTTTTTTGTTTTATTCTTGAGCTAACTATGTCCTCAGATTATATTGTTTCATGACTGATAAGTTTGTTAGACTACTGTCTTGTGGTTCAGTTTAGCAAAGTTGATACCCGTAATGATAGCCATAAAGTTAACTCAATAGAACATACTAAGAGAAGAAGGGAGAAGAGTTAGAGACAGGGCAAAACTATGAAAGAAAAATAAACAAACATATCTCACTATTAAAATCGAATCTTACTATTGTTATATGTTTTATAGTCGGACAGTCGATGTGTAATAAATTCAGATAAACGGTCTTTGGATGGTTCCCACGACGTAGAAATAATATACTAGCGCGGACCTCTACCGCAGCGAACCATCGATGCGGAAAACAAGTTGCCGATGGAGGATATTGTGTCTCTGTATTGACAGGTAAAGGATTAAAAAGATGTAACTCCTTTGTACGAGATAATATACGGGAGGCCGCGGTCACAACAGGAGGGTTGGGGGGTTGTCACTGCAAGGGTTGCCACTCCAGGGAAAACAAACCATCTTTCAACATCCGCTATTCTTATCTGTCTCCTGAGGACAATGGCTTAGCGAAGAGGATGAAGCCTGTAAACAGGATAATACTCGATGATTTGGCAAAGTCGATTCTTCATTTGATGGTTCGTTGGAACCATATTAATAATATTCAAAATATATGTTAAGGTAATCGTGCTTGTAGAACGCTTTTATACAGGTTGAATAACAATAGGACCGGGATTGCAAACTCACTAATATTATTCATTGATATTGTTTAAATAAAAATATTATTAATAATAAATTGTTTGCTAGTCCAAGTCATTTTCTACTTAAAGATTAGAACTGTTATTATATCAAGATTCTTCCGAATATCATTTAATATTATAATTACTATGTATGATTACAATGATTTCCATGGTTGTAATCGAATTTTTTTAATACTATAACTGTTATGGTTCCATTATCTGCGTGGTTCCGTCAGTCCATGGTATTTTTTTCGTAGTTTTTCTACCAGATGAACTAATAGATTCAGCATAACGTATGTATCTCAAAAGAATTATTTTTCTTTTTATTAAATCACGCTCGGTCTGTTCGCCCACACTGGACTCTTCCGAAAGTTTTTTATACTTTCACCAAGATGTATATTACGGTTTATGAGCAATATTTTTTCTCTTAGAGAAAGAACCATACGTTTGCGTTAAGCACTAGTTGACCGCTCGAAACGTCTGTTTACAACGAAGATTACAAATGAAGTGTGAAATGAGCTGTTTCAAAACGAAAAGGGGGTAACGATTTCATAGGTCAGTAACTATCTACTGAAGTAGGGCCGTTAAATAGCTGCCTAAGAAAGGTATGACTCACTATTTTTTTCGGAGTAGGTTAACACAATTAACTGAGAACACGGATAATCGAGGTTCTACTCTAAATTTAAGGTCATAATTCTTTAATATGATTTGCTTTCAAAGAATATAGTACCGATAACACTTCAATAATAATAATAATAATAATAATAAATAAATAAAATAAAAACAGGAAAAAAGGAAATTATAATTCATAAAGAGAGATTAGGAATGTACATAAAAACTGGATTTAAATTTAAATGAAAACTTTCCAGCCACCCAAATCCACTTGTTTCTAACCGGGCTTCTCCTTCATTTCCTAATAATCGTCCTAGGCGTCTGAAAAGAAGATGGCCTCGAGATCTTCTCCTCTAGAAATGTTATTGGAGTACTACCAATGGGTAGATTCTCAACATGTTAGTATCATGTCACTAATATGTTACTTACAGCAAATTTACTTGTATATATTTTTTTTATGCAGTTGTAAATAACAATAAATAAATTAATAAAAAAAAATTAAAGAAGAGAGAGGAAGGACTTGGGATATAGTTTCATGAGGGTGTAGATGAACTGTCGAATAAACTCTTATCAGAAGGGTTGTGAAGATCAAAAAGGCCCGACATATGTTTCACTAAATTTGATTTCGGGTTTGTACTCAAACATTTCAAGGGTACGAAAAGGGCGGTCGGGTGTTAGAATTAATACAGTTAAGTCAATATAACTCGAAACTCGATAAGTCGAACAATCGATATTTCGTGCCCTGTTCCCTGTACTCTACAACTCGATTATGCGACTTATGGTAGGAAAAATCTTGAGAATAAGTCGAACTAGTAGGATCCGGATACTGTAACTCGAAGATTCCGCGAAACTCATTCCTTGGTTAGGATATCTTTACTTATATTGACAAGTTACTATCACTATACTTTCTCTTAAGTCGCGTCTTTGTTTACGTTTGAATTGTTTCCAAGAAATAAGTAAATATATTTATTATTTTTAATCCTTATACAATCCTAAAAAAAAAAAATTTTGTTCCATTTATTTTTTTTATTTCAAGTTTACAGGAGTAAACAACTCCAAAAATTCAATTCACGAAAATTTGCTAACTTGATTAAGTTTAACTGAATAAATCAAGTAAAATCGGTCTCCCTTCAACTAAGACTTATTGAGTTTTAATTGCAAATGAACAAAGTAAGAAATTAATCGCTGGGATGGTCATGCTACTGTAAATTAGCATAATTACTTACATCCTCTGACTTGTAAATTTTTTTATAATTTATGAAATGTCTATTATTATTATATAATATTGCTTCATGAATATTTTAACTGCGAATAAAATTAGAAGGTGTCATGGTGTTATTACTAAAATCTTTTTCTTTTATACTAGTTTTGTATCAGACTTGTAAATTAATATATAAGAATCTAAATGTTCATAAAATTACATTGTATATTTGCCAAAAATATATCTGATTTGAGGTCTGGGAATGCAAAAGAGAAAAAATCTAAATTTGAAATTTTATCAGGGAACTCCAAAAATAGGCATAATTGACGTCATTATTTTTATTAAAACAATTATTTTTGGATCCCTAGTTTTTAAACTACATCAGAAATAATTTTTTTAACTTTCCCAAATGCCAAATTAAAAAAAAAAATTGGGTTAATCACATTTTTTATTAAAAAATAAAGAAAAAAACCAGAAACAATAAACCAGGTAAAAGCTAATGAGAATTAGTTCTTTATATTATTTTAATTATTTAACACTAATATCAAAAACTTATATGAAAAAGAAAACAAACTTCAATGTAATTTTTTAAGATATATTTTTTATAAAGTCACAAAAATGTATTTTAAGTTTTTTTTTTAAATCGTATGTTACTCCGAATATCCATTCGGTGTTCTAAATGTCTTTTTTGATTTATCCTTATTATTATTTTTTTTAAAAAATATTATTAGTTTAGTATTTATTAAAAAATAATTATACAAACCGGCACATCAATGGGAATAACTATTAGAACTCTAAGTATTCATTCTTAACATATTTCCAGACAAAAATGAGAAAAAAGTAGAAGAGAATATTATAACAGAAAAAAAATAATAATAATTTTATAGAATAACTTATAAACGAGATAATAAATGTTTAGTGTAAGTAAAAATAAAATAAAACAAATATAAATAAAATTATTCTTAAGAGACTTTTATTGTGAAAATAGTTTTAATAATGATAAAAAAAGCTGCACAATGTTTGACCAAATGAATATTTTCTATAAAAAAAACAACGTCTCGACTATAAAGCCCTACTGAATTATAACTTCTGCCATTTAATTAAACTCATTCTATTTTTCGTTTGAATGTAGAATTTGATTGGATTTAGTATGTTTTGAGCAGGTAAAAGAGGGTGCTATATTGTTTGGAAAACGTCCTAAAATAAATAAATATAAATATTATAAAAAATAGACTTATTTACTTTTGAGTTTAAAAGCCTCATATGACATCATTGAGGGGTTACGGGACAGTAAGGGGCATCATTGAGGGTTACGAAATGGAAGATGTCTTAAAATTAGGTAATGCAAAAGTAATTTAAAAATTCATTTTCGTGATGGGATTCAAACCAGATTTGAATTAGAGGGATCATACCCTACTTCACTCTGTGGCTTAAATCGATCACTTTTATGGCTGGGATTTACACAAACAGTAGACTACGATCTGACATAATTACTGTATTACATTATGTAGATGTTCCGTACTATATGAAGGGTCCTGATCGACAGCTCTCAATACGATATGAAGTGGGTCATGAAGACATAACTCCTTTGTGGAGGCACAATATGGACCAAACCACGAGGGGTGGTGTCCTGACATGAGGGTTATAGCAGAGGATATTTCAATATGAGAGCGGGCTGCCTACCTGTTGGTAACCTCATCTTATCCCTGATATCTAATCGGCCACCTCCATCTCCAGCTGCCTTACCCTTGATCCTGGAGTATCTTGTGATCCGATCAGGACATCGCTGAGAATACCATGTCATCGTCAACAATTAGCCTCTGGGCGGAACATGCGATCAGAAACCTCTCACAAATCTCTTCATATTATAGTATAAACAAGAAAAAACAAATTAAAACTTCCAATTAAATCAGGAGGATTGAACGCTACTTCATTTCAATTTTTTTGTTATGTTGTTATTCAAATGCTTCGTATGTTATGATTGGAGATGCATAGCTCCCAAGTGTGTGCAAGTGCATATCTCATTCTCAAAATATTAAAGAAAAAAATTAATAAACAAACTTAAAATTTTTTTTTTAATAATTTATTTATTGATATTTACAACTGTATACATATATACACAACAAGTAAATTTGCTGTAGGTGACATAGTAACGTGATAAAAACATGTGGAGAATCTACCCACTGATAGAACTCCAATAACATTTCTAGAGAAGAAGATCTCGAGGCCATCTTCTTTTCAGACGCCTAGGAGGATTATTAGGCAATGAAGGAGAAGTGGTTGAGAAGTTTATTATGGAAGGAACGGTATCTGGTTCTGGCCAAATCGGCAACATATGGAATATTGAGGTCCTGATGGATGACTTGAAACTTAAAATTAAAATAGCAAATATTCATTCTAGTATTTACTTAGCATTTTTTTTCGTATTTTCCTTTATAATCAACCGCTGTAAGAATAATTTTGGCGATTGTTTTATATTTTGGATTGACTAGGGTGCTGAATTATTTTAGCCCAATAAGGAAAAAAAGTCTAGAAACCGCTCGTATAGAGTTATTACCTAAAAATAAAATATTGTATAAATAAATAAAATTATATAATCAGTACACTTGTATATCCTATAATAGGGGTATTCATGATCTTTGGTTTAACATGTTAAAGCGTGTTAAATGGAAAAACTCATGTTAAATCGAAAAAAATTGCCTTCTTTTACCAGGGGTATTCATGATCTTTGGTTTAACATGTTAAAGCGTGTTAAATGGAAAAACTCATGTTAAATCGAAAAAAATTGCCTTCTTTTGCCGTGGTAAAACGAAATAAATACCAGGCTCAAGAAATTGAAAGGATCATATATAAAAATATTTTCATTCTTACTTTACATAGATGAGTTTTAGGGATATAAAAAACTGTGCTGAAAAGAAGGTTTGTTAACTGCTAGTCTAGAGTTATCTTCTACAAGCAACATTGTATAAATAAAGGAAATATATAGATTATTTTAGATTTGTGCAAAATTCAGCTTCAGGGTAGTTTTTACAAAACAAAAGTGGTTGGTGGTCCTATGTTAAACTTCTAACTGTGAGTATACCTCAGGAATTTTTGCAAATTTTATACAGAAGGCCATTGCAGTTTTATTTATTATATCCATCTCAATATATATTTAACAGTTATGATAATCGAACCAGTTGGTCAATGCCCGAATATTTTGGCATTGACACACTCGGAAAGGTTTCCATGAAACAAGGGAAAGACTTTTTGTTCCTTACCCAGTGACCTTTTTCTATAATTATTATAATTGCCTAAGTTAGCATACAAAAGTAATTCACACATATTAAAGAATTATCCAACACGCACGCAATGAATATTAAACTAAATACGAATCTGAAACATTTTTACATTAAAGTGTGACGAAACACGACAATCTGATTGTTTGCCATATTCTCAGGGTCTTCTGCAACGGCTCCGCTACCGCCACGGGCTACTCCAATATCTCCAATCGACTCGATAAACCAATGCCATCGACCAAACGGGAAGTCCTTGCAGATACAGTTGTCCCGTACAACAGCCCACGTCCTCTAAAGGTTAGAGCAGGCTCGGGATAGAACTGGTTTAAAGGCTCCTACATTACTACGCTGCCCGAACTGCTCCTGCCAGATATTAATAATTTAAAACTCTCACCAACTCACATTTTTTCAATCAGGACCAGTTTTGCGAAGGTGTATGTTATCATTCATTCTACGTCACGCTACCTCAACTCCTTCATCAGCGGCTTTAGAGACAGTTTGGTTGTCATTCCCTCACAAGTCTAATGCCCACTATATTTGTTAATCTATGATATAGGAAAATTGAATTTTAACATTTTCTTCTTCATTCATAACTTTAATATATTTTTTATTGAAGAGCGATCTTCTGAACTCTGAATTTACTCTGGTCAACAAAAAATTTTGTTTTAATATTCTAACGATTAAATTTTGATTCTCTAAATAGAGTGATAACCAAAACCTTCATTTGTTGCTCATAATGTTTGCATTTTTAGTAACTACAGAAAAATTAAGGAATTAGCGTATTTTTTTTTTTTTTTTTTTACTCTTTTTGTTTTTTTCTTATTTTGTAAAATATTCCTTTTAGTAGTACAACCGTGCAGGACTAATTTAAAATAAATTTAATAACCTTTCATTACCCCTCATAACATTATCTTAAAAATAATAATCAAATATCGCCAACTAGAATTTGAATGGAAAATTTTTTGGAGGTGCTACTATATTATTTTTTTATTAAATTATAAGAAATATACAATTAAGATCGGGTCGGGTACACAGAATGTGAAAAAAAGTATTTTAGTCAAAAATTAAACTGTTTAAGCAGTCAAAAAATCGTATTCAATACATCCGGTTTGCATTGTTGTTTATTCGTTTATTTTAATAAATTAACATTATCTTTGTTTGAATAGAAATGAAAATTATTTTTGTCAAACTTCAAAATTATTCGCATTAGATACTTCAAACGTTCAAATCAAAAAATCATATTATAGTTTAGAATATTAAACTATTTTAAAAAGTAGAAAAATCCAGTCAAAATTATTGAATAATTTGAGGTGTTGCCTCCTCCAACAAATTGTTGTACTAGAATGTAATTCTCGCAAACACCCCTGAGTATCAATATGATATCTGCAAGCTATCTTTTCAAAGTTTCTTTATCTTAATTCGAATGATACTCTGTTTTTATATTTATTTGGCTTAAGCTGATGGTACATGATTCGACATTTAAATTAAAAAAACATAATAATGTGGTTGATATTAACGGCAAAACATCATTAGCAAAAAAAAAAAAAAAAATTGATATTTATTGGAATAATTTTCGTGAATAGTTTTTATTAAATCTACAAACACTTATCTATTCCATTGATACTGTTAAACTTATCAACCACTAGCAAGGATCCATGGTTGTGAAGGTGCCAACTTCAACTGGTAAGGGTCCTTTGGTTCCCTTGAGCGGGCTTTAAAATAATAAAATTAACATTGAAATTATTCCATTTTTAAATAAATTTTTATATCATAAGGCAAATATTTATAATTCAGAAGGAACATATAATTAATATACTCATATAAGTCAAAGCCTTAAGTAGATGTAAAAGCCTTCAAATTACAATATATTTTCATAATTTATGTCTCTGACGCACGAAAATCATTATTTTTACTCTAAAGCAATGAAATAAATCCGATAAAAAGGGATTAACATCGACATAAGAAGTTACATTAACATAAGTACTTCATTCTGTTTCTATTATTATCTAAGATATTTGTGCATTATATGTTTTTTTTTTCCATTATTTTTACCTTAAGGTAAAAAGGAAATAACCTTGTAATTTGCCCATCTAATTCATGGTTCAGTGCTGATTACCTTGTTACTGATTCCTTCATTATACGATTCCGTAACTTCACACACCCTTTTTTATCGCTACTACCCCTTAAGCATGAGTTTTACCACGGAGTATCAATTATGTATTTATATATATTTTTTAAAAATAATGATATAGATGTATAATAGACCGTGGAAAAGACGAAGTTTCGAAATATGGGTTCGTTTTAAAATTGTAATTAAAAATCAGAATCCTCAGAAAAAGTACCACATTCCATTAGAAATTCTGGAGTTAGATTCGCATGAGAAGAATTTTGTTAAGAAAATTAACAATAACCACAAAACCCACGTCACTGACCCAGCAAAAATCAAATCAAAATACACGAATCAATCTAACGTCTACCGTTTTTAGGATTTTGATTTGATTTTCCCTGGGCCACAGCGACATTTAGTGAGGGTTTACCCTCTTTTGAGGGTATTGTTGAGTTTCTAACCTCTAGTTCTTTTTGGAACCTCTACTGGAATGGGATACTTTTTTGCGGATTTTGATAGTTTTATTTTATTATTGTCATTTACAACTATATTAAAAATATATACAATGACGTGATATAGATATGTAGAGAATCTACCTAATGATAGAACTCCAAAAACATTTCTAGAGAAGATATCGAAGCCATTTTCTTTTCAGAGGCCTGGGAGGATTATTAGGTAATGAAGAAGCCAGGTTAGAAACAAGTGGGTTTGGGTGGTTAGGAAGTTTATTATGGAAGGATTGGTGTCTGGTTCTGGCTAAATCGGCAACTTATGGAAGATTGAGTGTCAGTACCTGATTTGTGAAAATTTAGCAGCATGAAGGGTTTTCGATTTTGAGGTCGTATAAATGAGTTTTTTGTAATTAGTTGAAAGTTTAGACCATTTGTCTAGTAAAAGTTGTAGTAGTCGGAATCGACGAGCGAATTCCAAGTCACTCGTTTGTCCAGATGTGATTTTGATTGTATATTCAGATTTTAAAACTAATTCGTATTTCGGCCTAGTCTTTTCAACGGTATATTATACATCTATAAGCTTCGGTCTATGCAAGACCACTTACCTGGCTTCACACTACCGCGACACGAAAAGAGCCTTGGCATAACGTCACGCGATGTTTTAACAATGACTGATCACTACTAATTAATCACTGCTAATGATGATGTCGTAATTATTCATTTTTAAAATTTGTATATAATAAGATAAAAAATAAAATTTTCTGATATTTTGAATGGTCTCATTTTGTTATGAGAAATTTTGAAAATAAATGGCAAATTGTAAAAGTACGGATTATATCAGGGTATAATCCGACAGTTGTCTGTCGACTTAAGAAGGTTAAGACGTCTGGATAACTCAAAACAATTTTACCTGCCAGCAATGGCCTAGCCAAAAAGGGAAAACCGGGTGCTAGGTGCCGAACTCCTCACTAAAGTACTCAATACGTTTCCTTATTATTATATGTTTATTATAATAGACATTATATAAACCTATTTTATTTAAAATATTGTATGTTTAAAATTTAAAGAATTATATGTTCAAAAGTTTCTACAATTTTTTGTATGAGTGTCAGGTTCCCCCGGTTAATTTCTGACATTTGCAAATTCAGGGATTATGTTTTTATATTTAATAATGCCTGAATGCTCTCTTGTCAGTTAATTACTTACAGAAATACAAGAGACTCGAAGGTTTGTGTTGATGTATAATATAGTTTTCATTAATTTTTTTTCATGAGTTTTACTTTTCATTAATTAATTAATTAATTAAAATGTGATTATAAATAAACTTCAAGATGGTCATATATTTCTCTAATAATTGGAATAAAACTGATTCAATTTTTTTTATTACTGGATATCACACACTTAGCTGTGTTAGTTTACCAAATAGGTAATTCGACAAAATATATAATCAGTGGAATTATGTTGTAATTCCAATGGTTAATTGTTTTTCTATTTATTTATGAAAATTAACAACTATACAAAAACTAAAAAATACAAGAAGCAGGTGTAAACTATGGTATAATAATATGTGTAGTAATGAAACCATCCATTATTAGGAATTGAAGAGGAAGCAATGTTAGAAATTAGTGTCGGTAACATATGGAATATAAAGGCCATTATAGATGATTTTATTTGTGACAATGGAAAGATTTCGTACTGTGAGGATTAGATGGTTTTAGTGGAGACCTAGTCCGCCCCAAATACGCCTCAGAGATAAGTGTCATATTATTAAAGGATACTGAAGCCCAGGAATTAATTTTATTTTTTAAATTAATTAATTAGTTTCTTTTTTTAATCCAGTAAAGCATACTGCCGGCATAGTTCAGCGACTGCATTCATCTACCGTAAGGTTAATCTTTTACGGTACAACGAATATAGAACATTGTGTGTTCTATGTACATAAACAAATATGATTTCTTCGGTTTCCCTAACAAATTTTCGATAAAAATATTTTACACATATTCTGCCAAAGGAATTCACAACTACGCCTTTTTGAAATTAAAAAAAAAGAAAAGAACTTTGCGGCCGACTTCGGAAATTTCACCATTCAGGTTGATTTAATAAAATTATTAGAGGGCATAAAGTTTATGCCAACGAAAAGGCCGAACCGCCAAACCTTTACACATGTCAACTAAATTAATGTTTTTTCATTCTACACTTTCATCCTTTCCAGACATGAATGCCTGACCCGAGATTAACATCCTGATCCACCCTAGCGACCCACTGATCCATGGACCCAGAGAAGAGAGGACGGGGGCAGACGGTGACGCAAGAGCCTGGGAAGAGAAGCGATGAATAGCGTAGGAGGAAGGTGGCGTGGCATTATCGTGAAGGAGCAGGTAGCAAAGCACACAAAGGGCTCTCTCCCTACAGGGTTTATTACTCCTCGCTAGGTTATATTCAATGCTATGTCTCGGCTCTGATCGTAGTCTCCGCCATCAGCAGGTGTTGTCTTCTTACGGAATGGTACTCATCATCGAACGCTACATCGTCATAACTCAACTAGCCTCATTGCCCTAAGAATATTAGTAGTCTGCATCATGTCTTAATGGCGTATCATCACACCAGTATCATCCGAGGTGGATAATTTATATTGCCCTATCAGCATTAATGGTACCATTTTTGTATCAACAATTTTTTTGTAAGAGTATATTTTTACTTTCACTTACCTATATATGAAATATATAGTATTGAAATACTACGGTAGTGAAATGTCTCGAATCCGAGTTAAAAAAACAAAAAAAAAAAAGTTTTAAGGCTCGTTGATTTAAAATAACTTAGCCTCGCAAAATAGCCTGTGTAAAGTTGATCAAGAGGGTCCCTAGTAGAGCGGTCCCTCCCCGTACTTAGTACCCCCCAGCCAGCGGCTCCTTGACCAATATTAGGGGTATTCATGATGTTTAGTTTAACATGTTAAATGGAGAAATAATTCCTTCTTTTACCATGTTAAAACGATATAACTTATAACATGATTGAGAGTCTGTTACTAGGTCAGTTAAATGGAGAATGACGTCACACAACAGACCAGATGAGCTCGTCACCATTTTTTTGATGTCGTGTTAGGTTGCTTGCTTATAGCTTGTGTTTTGATTGTTTTGGATGATTTTATAACTAATAAAGTAATGGATGAAAATAATAATAATGTAATGATAGTTGATAATTAGCTCATCTTGATTCTCTTCATCACCAGTCAGAAGATCAACAAGGCACTCAGTGGCGAAACTTTCACACAACTCCCATTTCAGGCATGTTGTAATAAATTACTTTAATAAAAAATTAGAAGTAAGCAATAACAAGAAGTTTTGGAAAGAAAGGTTATAAAACGAGTTGCTCAGAAAATCCGCTAGGAGCTCTTATGCATTTAACATGACTTTAAATAGGGCAGCTCACAATCCTATTTTTATAACATTTAACATGATATAACATTTAACATGGTAAAACATTTAAAAGTTAATACAACTTCATGAATACCCCTATTGTAACCCCTTCAGCGGTACCAGCCAAATCTCTTGTAATGCCACGTGGCAAAGGAAGGATACTAAATATGTATATATAATTTGTATTTGTTTAATAAATTAAATTATAATAAATTAAATATTAAACTGGATATATCAATGTAAAACTAAATGATCTTTAATTTCCTTCTTTAAATATTTTTATCCTTATTAAAATAGTTTGTAAGAGCTTAAATGAATTTTCAAAAACTCTTCCTCTAACGCACCTTAATTAATTTTGTTCACTTGAAATAGTTAACTATTTTGCATTGTTCAAAGTAATAAAAAATGTATAATTTTCTTTGAAAGAATTAGATAATTAAATAAAGAAGAAAAATAACAGTAGTTTAGAGACCAAAAAGTCGTAGGAAACCGAGCACACTCTATCTCTACCGATTCCTATCATATGTACACGGCTTTGTTAAACTGCTGTATTCTTAGCAGGAATAAAGTTAGCATTCGTTATTTGCACTTCCAAAAATCCTAAAATATTTATTTTTGTGGTAACAGGAAAATAAAAATTTATTATTTGAAATTTTCTTCTTTGATTGCGATATGTGAAAGTTGTGTGTTTTATACCTCCAATGTGTATAATAGGTATAAAGTGAGATATCTTATTATTCGATAGACCATTGTGACTGTCACTAAAAAGGTCAGACTACCTCTATTGGTACTCGGTTGATAGGAAGTTCACGGTTGACTTACTTATTTTGTTACATTAAATGAAAGTATATAAATTATCTTATCTAGACATAAACGCAGTACTGTAAAAGACAAAGAATTCTCTATTGTAAAAGTGATATGTTTATACTAATTATGAGTTCATTTCTCATGAATATATATATTTTTCAAAGTAATTATAGGAAAATTGTTCACATTTAATAAAAATTCGCCAATTGTTTAAGATTCCAGACAATACAATGCATTGTCTGCTATAACATCTTTCCTTTTTTATCAGAAGATGACATACGTTTTCTAATTAATGTTTATAAATTATAGGAAATAATGATTTAATATATGTATCCAATTAAAGATCACTAATTCTACTATAATTAATTTAAAAGGAAAATAATACTAGTGAATAATTGTAATAATTAATATCAATTATGTGAACTGTAAATATGATGTAATAATTACGGATGTTGAATTATTTGAAAAATTAAAATATAATAAATACAAATTTTATTTAATGATTCTGCTTTTATGCTGAAATTAAATTATTAATTAAATGATGATGTTTAAAAATAAAAATTTACTTTTGAGGGAATAAGAAAATTAAAAAAAACAAAAACAACAGGAAAAATATTATAAGTTGAATATATTTGTGACATCATTGATCAGTGACTTGAAAAATCCCAGGCGAAAGGAAGGCTTTTAAGACAATCTAGATGGCGTAGAATGTACCCACAGCTGCTGCAGTCACTTGATACGCTCGATGCTAAACAGACTACCCGCATCGGAAAGCGCCCAATCGTCTGTGTTCTTCAGTTCTTTAGTTCATAATTAATGCTATAAAAGGATATATTTCCAAGTAATAATGATTTACGTCAAATATCTTAAAACATTTAACGAATGTTAAGTTTACCAGTGCATTCTTAATATATCCCAAGCTCGTTTGATATGTGACACTTGGCTAACAATAAGCTTGATAAGTCGACAAATAGAAAATAAAAAACGGATTGAATGGTCTATGGATGAAGAAATGGATGCTGAGGTATCTAAGCAGGTAGCCGGTACCTGGTACCTCCAGGGTCTCCAGGAATGCGTTCTCATCAATCAATTGCATGTATGGAAGGGGGTTGGGATTATTTTACAATCTAACCATACGATTAGTAATAAAACTGCAACAATAAGAAAAATAAAAAAAAAAATCTAAAAAAGGACAAATTACTGCTTCGGTATTGGAAGATTCTAATGCAAAGCCTCAAGTAATTAACTAACCATACAACATTTTGCTAGTACTCTAATCGTCAGGAAATAAGAAGGGTAGATAGCACATCTAAATAGTGGAATACCAACATAACCATTTGATACAAATAAAGTGATTCGTCTTTTTATAAAAAGCTAACAAAGGTGTAGGATACCTACACAACACCTGGGGAAAATGTGGAGAAAATCTCAGATAGTAAGGTTCAAAACTTTTGGAGATCACGTGGAACGATCCATTCCTAAATTATTTCGCAGAACTCCAGGAAGAGGCTAGCAAGCAGATCTCACAGGTCTAAAGTCTAATGGAGACCAATCCATATTTCATAAGAAGCGTAACTCTAAAACAATTCGACACATAGCGTGTTGAGAATCAGGTGTATATTAAAAAAAATTTAATTCTTAACTTTAAACAAACAAACATTAAAAATGTGTAATATAAGGAAAAAATAGACCTAATTAACTCAGGAAAAGTATTATTTTAAATATTTTTTAAAAATTAATATTTATAATTTTACCGCACTTTCACTAAACTTAGTACTATAAAGGATGTCAAATTACGCCAGTAGGCTAGATTTTAAAATTATTAAAAAAAAAATTTTTTTAGTACTACTATTGTTTATTTATTTTCATAAAATATAAATATATATTAATTAAATTATACTTGAAAAAATGAGATATAATAAAAAGAAACAGCATAATATATATAATTAATTCAATTAAGCCATAAATTATTGTTTATTCACATAAATTTAATTTAAATAATTAAGTCAATTTTGATCTTTTGTATGAAGGAAAATATAATGGTCGGTGTTATATAAGAAGGACAAATATAAAATATTTTCAATAAAGCATATTACTTGATCCGAAAATTTCTTTATGGATGAAAAACATATGCCTTGTTATTTTTAGAACCTGGAAATATTCTATCGGTATTTCGTTTTATCCATATAGGAAGGTTAGGATATTCAAGGTATAAATCTTTGCTAACCTTCAAATTTAGATTGTTTTAGTTTTGTATTATATACAATTTCATTATCTTTTAAATGAACGGCTATAATACTTTAGAAGATATTTAGTTTTATAGTTATTCAATACAATTTTTTTTAACTATAAAAAATAATTTTTTAAAAAAAATTTATAGTCCGAATTTGTTTAAACCCGGCTTTATTGCAAAGATATAGCATGGAAGGAACAACCATTAAAAATTAAGTCAGGGAGTGAGATGTTACAGACACACTCGTTTTTGTTACAGAGATACACTAACTGTAATAAAAGTTTAATTTCACGCCTCGTTCAGAAAATTAAAAAAAAAAACTTTTCGTTGATTTTTTCTATATTTATTCTATCAAATTTGTTATTTTATAATTATTATAATAATTGTTGTAATTCAAGAAGTTTGCAGAATCAATGCCTTTCTGACTGTTCTTTATCGTAGATGATATAAAAAATTATCATTATAATTCACAAAATAAATTATACTTACCCTGAATACCAATTGTACATCTCCGAATTGTATTGAACCTTCAAATAGAAAATAGATTTTTTTCAAAGTTTAACACAAACAAGGGCAGCTTTGGTTACATATTTTAAAAATTATTTTAAGCCACCTTACTCCTTTTCGTGTATCAGTTCATTGATGATGGTAATAAAATTTCTACGTAATTGAATTTTAATGCATATTGTAGGGCATCGGAATCGAGAATACGGCCTTTTTTTTTTTTAGGCGTTTTTAAATTTTATTTTTTGTTGTCATTTAGCAGTAGACTGATAAGTTAATAGCATTAAAAGAGCGTTTCACGTTTGATCGTGAGAGAAGCGGATGAAAAAAGATGTAACAAAGTTTGTACTTTTTTTTTGCGAGGTCTGATCCGCTGTTGGTCTGGGCTGCAGTTTTTTTGTAGGCTGTCGTCAGGTGTAGGCATTTACTTGCTTCATGATTATATCATGGACATTAACATGTGAAATAATTGTGCATTGATAAATAGTAAACAAACAGAAGAAAATAACACTATAATAAAATAATATTTTTTTTAATTATCCGGTAAATAATTCCGGTTGACGGTAAAAAAAAGTATAAAAATAGCAGAATAAACTATTCATTAATTATTAGAACAACTAATAAATAACTATAATTATAAATAAATAATAATAATATAAATACTAAACATAATTCTGTCTGCATTTCTTAATTTTTAATAATACCCTAATCAAGCCAGAAATAACCTAACTTAAAATAAACAAAACAAATTATTTTACTAAATTATAAGAATTATTTTATTAAATTTAAAATAGCATTAGGTAAAAAAAAAGGAATTAAAGGTAAGACGGGCTTCAACCAAATATTGGGAAACAAAATGTTGAATTATAATATTTAGCCTCAATAAATGCAAGATTGTTTTTTAATTTTTGCAGGTTTTAAAACGTAATCATATTGATAATTTAATATTTTTTTCTTTTTTACCAACAACTTCTGAACTAGATTTTATATTTGAGGCGTTTGGTTTCAAAACCGGTTACATCCATTTTCAAAAATTTTTCAGGACTGATCAAAAAAGATTAAATTAAAAAAATTAATCAATTTAGCAATTTTTTTTTTTATTTTTTTCGTCGTTTTGCAAACAATTAACTTCAAACAAAATTTTTTGACGTCTTTTCAT